>NW_026948252.1:0-237500 GCF_963921235.1 Mobula hypostoma | reverse complement strand
TCAATTGTAATATGCCCCGGATTGCACCATCCGTTGTTAGCCAGAACAGTAAACACCCAACTCCTGTACGTTTACCGCTCTCAGTGCACTTCCGGTCAGGCGGAATGGTGTTACCCACCGAACTCCTCTTCTCCAGAAGTCTCTGTTGTCTCGACCCGGTCTTCTTTCCTCGGCTTTGTGATCCCCCTCTGCATATTCTGTGTGTTTTCCTCCGGATTTCAGCAGGGGTGTCCACCGCTCTGTTCGCTAAACCGGCCGGTATTTGCTGGTCCGTGGAATACACAATGCGACCTTGCTTCTGTCCCGCGTGTCGGGATGTAACCATTTCCAGCGCTAAAAAAAACCCATATAAAACTCTCTCTACCAGCATGTTAGAGAGGGTGCAGCTTCGATGTGTTACGGTGAGAAAAAAAAATAACGTAAATTAAAAAGTAAGAAGAAGAAAGTAAGAATAGATCGGAACGGCTGCACCAGGCTGCATGCACGACCGGCGCATGCGCACTAGGGATATATGTGGTTGTAGGAGAACACATCTGCTCCTACAACCACACCGGCAGGCTGTGTGAAACGTCTGCCCTATACTTTCCATCAATCCCCTTTCATGCATACCCTATTTACGCCTCTATCTGTCGTCCCTTATTCCCATTCACTCTGAAGAGGAAAACCCAAACTCGCTCTATGTATGCTCAGAAGATATGCTCTCTCATCCAGGCAACATCCTGGAAAATTCCCACTGCGTGCTCCTGAAAGCTTTGTATAATGTGGCAGTATGAACTGAACACAAGTTCGGTAAAACCAGAGTTTTACGGAGTTCTAAAATTATCTTAGACCATAGACCATAAGACATAGGATCAGTCTTGAGCCATATAGTCCATAAAGTAATCTCCACCATTCAATTAATGCTGATTTCTTACATTTCTTACATCCTTTATGTGCCTGGCAATGATACCGCCAGTCCGGATACTCTCAATTGTGCCTGTGTAAAAAGCCGTTATGATTAAGCCCATACCAAAGTTCTGCAATCAATGAAGTGAAAGAGGCTACTGGACAGGACCTAAAGAATCTGTAGAAGGTTGTAAATTTAATCAGCTCCGTATTCGGCACTAGCCAACAAAGTACCCAAGGGCTTCTTCAGGGAGCGGTGTCTCAGGAAGGCAGCGTCCATTATTGAAAACCTCCAGCACCTAGGGCATGCCCTTTTCTCACTGTTACCATCAGGTAGGAGATACAGGAGCCTGAAGACACACACTCAGTGATTCAGGAACAGCTTCTTCCCCTCTCCCATCTGATTCCTAAATGGACATTGAAGCTTTGGACACTACCTTACTTTTTTAATATACAGTATTTCTGTTTTTGCACATTAAAAGAAATATATTCAATATACGTAATTGATTTATCTCTTTATTCATTATTATATATTTTCTATTATTTTCTCTCTCTCTGATGGATTATGTATGGCATTGAACTGCTGCTGCTAAGTTAACAAAATTCACGTCACATGATGGTGATAATAAACCTGATTATGTTTCTGAATCTGCCGATATTTCCGGAGCATGTGAATACTGCTACCTCAGATTTACACATACTATACGCAATCAAATTTCAAGTTGAACTCAATCACATTCTGATCAATGCCTCCTCAGGGGGCATTTACTTTCAGGTACCGAGTCGCCTCCGTGTCATTACATAACACTCAATCCAGTAAAGCTGATGCTCTGAAAATACCATCTCGTAGCATCCAACAAACTCACTTCGTTGAAATTATTTTCCGAACTGATTTTACCAATCGTCCTGCATGTTAAAATCTCCCAGGACTATCATAACATTGACCATTTGACATGACTTTTCTATTTCCCGCCGTAATCTGTTATTTGCATCCCAGCTACTGCATATAACCTCCTTACGGGTTGAGTTACACAGATGTGACATAAGATCGGATGATATTAAATCCTTACGGGTTGAGTTAAGAAATTGCAAGTGTTCTTTTACCCTTGCAATTTCTTAATCCAACCCGTAAGGTTTGAATATCTTCCGATCCTATGTCACATCTTTCTACTGATTTGATGCCATTCTTACCAGCGGAGCCACGCAAGCCCCTCTGCCTACCTTCCAATCCCTCCTAAACTCTGTGTAACCGTGAACTTTCAACTCCCATCTACAACTACCTTTCAGCCATGATTCAGTGATGGCCACAACATCATAACTGACAATTAGCAACTGTGGAACAATATCATCTACCTTGTTTCTTATACTCCGTGAACTGAGATATAGCACTTAGAGTGCCGTATTTGTTATCGTTTTTGATTGTGCATTCCTAATGCACTGATGCTCACCCTGCTGACTGCAATTTTGGCTTATCATATGCTGCTCTTCCTAACAGTCTGACAGCTCGCTTAAAAAAAACATCCGTCCTACCGTGAGTCCATTCATCAAGGTCCCACACGCTGTCAAATTAGATTAAAACCTCCCGAACAGTTCCATCAAATGGGTCCACGAGAATATTGCCCCTCCCTGAGACATATGCAAATTTCACTTTTCTACAGGTCTTTAATTCCCCAGATGAAATCCCAAATGTAAAAAATAGCGAGCCCAATAGACTCCCATTGGAACACAACTGGGTGCCTGCATTCAACAAGAAACGGCTCACTTTAGTCCCACTCTTTGCGTCCGACCAAGTAGCTACTGTTCTACCCATGCTAGAATGTTTCCTGTAATACCACGGGCTCGTAGTTTGTTCACCAGCCTCATAAGTGGCATCTTGTCAAAGGGCTTCAGAAAATCTATGTACACTGCATCATCGAATTCTCCTTTGACTACTCTGCTTATTATTTTTCAATTATTTATGCAAATTGGCATAGGAACAAAAAGATCTGATAGCAGTTCAAGGATTAGTGTGGGAGCAGTGGGTTTGAATTCATGGGAAATTGACACTAGTATTGGGGAAGAATGGAGATGTGCCTATGGGACGGGCTCCACCTGAATCGTGATGTGACCTGGATACTCGCGAATCACATAATTAGCGCTGTGGACATGGCTTTAAACTAAATTGCAAGAAGTTGTGTTCAACAATTTGGATAAGTATGCATAAAGTAATAAAAAGAAAAGTGTCGATAAAATAAGTAAATGCAAAAGATAAAAAAGGGAAAAAGTATGGAGTGTCGAACAGTCAAGCACAAAACAGCAAATGATTAAAATATCAGTGTCAGGGCAATTCATTTGAATGCCCGCAGTATTCGAAATAAGGTCAGTGAACTTGCGGCACAGAACCAAGGGGTACTATTTAGTGTCTGTCACAGAGACTTGGTTGCAAGGTGATGAGGATAGGGTATTAAATATCCAAGTATATAAGGTAATACGGATGGATAGACAGAGAAGTACGGGAGGTGGGGTAGCGCTCCTATTCAAAGATGAGTTCAGGGCTATAGTGAGAGGCGATGCAAGATTTGAGGAGCAGAATATTGAATCCATCTGGGAAGTGATTAAGAAAAGGAAAACATCACTCGTGGGAGTTGTCTGTCGGTCACCGAATAATAACATTACAAAGGCAGAGCAATATCTGAGGCATGCAGTTATCATGGGGGTATTTTACTTGCACGTAGATTGAGCAAATGATTGGGCGAGGCAGTCCTGAGGAAGATTTCACAGAGTGCAACCTTAATGGTTTTCTTGCACAATACCACACAATGAGAAAAAAGAACAGAAAGAGTGTTACTCTTACTAACTCATCTTTCAGTTAGTCCTGACGAAGGGTCTCTGCCTGAAACGTCGATTGTATCTCTTTCAATAGATGCTGGTTGGCCCGCTGCGTTCACCAGAATTTTTTTATGTGTGTTGCTTGAAATTCTAGCATCTGTAGATTTCCTCGTGTTTGCGAAAGAAAAAGTGTTGTGTGTTTTTTTTTTGATAATTTTATAAATCAGAAAAGGTTAGCTAAAGTGAATGGATGTCCCCTGGATGTTGGGAAGGGGGAATTGATGTCGGGTAATCAGGAAATATCCGAGGCTTGGAATGACCATTCTGTGCCTGTTTTCACCGTTGAGCACACATCTAATATACCAAAGAGAGCTGTTATGAATGAGATAGGAGGTAAGAACCTCGATATAACCGATAGCAAGAAAGAGGTGGTGCTGAACAAACTTGATCAGGGTCCCTCGGAACTGAAAAAAATGGTAGAAGTTATAGTAGATGCTTACCAAAATGTACTGGACTCTGAGCAGCTCCCCGTAAAACGGAAGACGGCAAATGTCACGTCACCATTAAAAAAAAAGGATATAGGCAAAAGGCATGTAACTATAAGCCAGTTAGATTAACATCCGTAGCTGTGAAAATGTTTGAAGCCATCATTAGCAAAGAAATAGCGAAACATCTGGAAATAGATGGATCCATCAGGCAGACGCGGCATGGATTCAGGGAAGGTAGGCTTTACTTGAGAAACTTACTGGAGTTATATGATAATTTAACGAGCCCAGTGGATAGAGGGGGACAGATGGACGTTATTTACTAGGAGTTCCGGAAGGCGTTTAATAAGGTACAACATGAAAGACATACATGGGATAAGGATACACAGAGTTGGGGTGCTGTATTAGCATTGGATAGAGGATTGATTAACTCAGAGAAAAACAGAGAGTCGGTATACGTAGATGTTACTCTGGCAATCAGTTGTTTGCAGTTTGCCGCAGGGGTCGGTGCTGTGTCTGCAACTGTTCAGGATGTACTTTAACGATCTGGAAGAGGGGAACGAGTGCAGTGTTTCTACGTATGTTGATAATACTACACTGAGAGGAAAATACAATTGTGCAGAAGATACGGAGAGTCTGCAGAGAGATATAGATAGCTTATGTGAGTCGGCAAGGGGTCTGGCTAGCGGACTACAATTTTGCTAAATGCGAGGTCATCCAATTTGCAAGGGAAAATGGAAGAGCAGATTATTATTTAAATGTAAAAAAAATGCAGCATGCTGCTGGGCAGAGGGACTTAGGTGTGACCGGGCATGAATCAGAGAAGGTTGGAATGCAGGTGAAACAGCTATCAAGAAGGCAAAAGGAATGCTGGTCTTCATTGCAAGAGGGATTCAATTTAAGAGCTAGGAGGCCATTCTGCAAATGTACAGGGTATGATCAGCTGCACCTGGAGTACTGGGTGCATGTTTAGTCTCCTTATTTGAGGAGGGATATACTGGAGTTGAGCGTCCTGCAGAGGAGATTCCACAGATTGAATCCAGAGATGAGAGGGGTGAGACGATGAGACAAGATTGAGTTGCCTGCGACTCTAATAGGTGGAATTATGAAAGCGGCTAAATTAATCCTCTATAAGATCATCAACAGGAATTCTGCAGATGCTGGAAATTCAAGCAACACACATAAAAGTTGCTGGTGAGCGCAGCAACTTTTATGTGTGTTGCTCTATAAGATAAAGGCGGGACGATTGTTTACACTGATAAACGAGAGTAGAACGAAGGGATATAGCCTCAAATTCGTCGGAATAATTTAGAACAGGATGAAGAGAAAATATTTTTCCCAGAAAGTGGAGAATCTGTGGAATTCTCAGCACAATGGAGGCGCGGAGTCTACTTCAGTAAATATTCTTTAAAACAAGTTTGGATAGGTTTTTATATAGTAGGAGAATTAATTGTTATTGGAGAAAGACAGGTAGGTGGAGTTGAGTCCATGACCTCATTGAATTGCGGAGTGGCCTCGACCATCAGAGGCCGACACCTGCTGCTATTTCTTATCTCTATGTTCAAAGAATCCAACAGATTTTTAGGCAAGATTTTCCATTGAGAATACTATTTTCTGACTAAGGCGTTTCTTTTTTATCATGTGCCTTAAAGTACCCAGAGACCTTATCCTTATTAATCGACTCCAACGTCTTGTCAAGCCCTGAGGTCAAAGTAATTGCCTACATATTCCTTTCTTAAGCCTCTCTCTCCCTTTTTGAAGAGTGGTTAAGATTTGCCATTTTACAGTCTTCCACAACCATTGCAAACTTTACTTATTCTAGTACTATGTCATTACTAATTCCTCCACAATCTCTTCAGCCACCTTTTTCAGAACCCTAGAGTATGCACCATCTGGTCTAGACGATTTATCTACCTTCAGCATTTTCAGCTTCACCAAACCCTATTCTCTGTCAATGGCAACCTCACGCACCTCATGACGCCTGACAAATGGAGCACCTAGCAAAGTGCTAGTGTCTTCCACAGTGACAGTAGAGACTTTGTACATCTCCCATCAGGTATTTTTCACCATTGCAGTTCCTGAGTTCTATCCACAATGATTCAACACCTTCCGACCATATGTTACTCCTTTCAATTCTACTTGCAGATATTCGCTGCGCCCTCTGCGTTTCTGTCTCTCCCTTGGATACAATCTGTAACTTGGACATTTAGTTCACAGCTGTCATCTTCTTTGAAGCATGATTCAGTATGTCCATAACATAAGACCAGAGGACCATAAAGCATCGGAGCAGAATTAGGGTATTTGGCCCATCGAATCTGCTCGGCTATTCAAGAATGGGTGATCCTCTCATTTTTCTCCTCCTCTACACCAGTTCCCGGCCTTCTCTCCATAACCTTTGACGTCATGCCCAGTCAAGAACTTATTAATCTCTTCCTTAAATACACCCCGTCAGCTTACCTCCACAGTCTGCTGGTAACAAATTTCACAGATCCACCACCCTATAGTCAAAGAAATCTCTCCGACTCTCTGCTTTGAAAGCGCTCCCCTCTAATGAGGTTATGCCCTGTAATTCTAGACTCTCCCAACATGGGAAATATCTTTACAACGTCATTAGGACCAATCATCGTAAGTCTTACACAGTGAGACACTGAGGAACAACGTCATCTGGCAACACGGTTCTTAATTTATTGAAGCTGGCGTCACAAGTTGATAGGGTGGAGTGCCTGAACTGTGCTACCGCTTTCTATTGAAATTCCTGTTTGAGATTCTAGTGAAATGAATACATATTTACAACTTTCTTTATCACCCCCCAGGATATCTGATCCATAGCAATGGACAATTTCTCCTTTCATTCACCAGAGATGGAAATATTACAATATACTTGATGCTTCCCGAAGAACATTCGGAAAACCCTCCAACACCAACGAACCCACAAGTGAGGACCATCTGCTACCTCATCAGACGTTATACTGTGTCCGGCCCGCAGGCCGAGGGCGGAATGTGGTCGGGAACTAGATGAGGATGCTTTCACTGTAGGATTATGGTTAATTGATTGTATGTGTTTCCGCTACTGAAGTTAGGGACAAGATTGGGGTTCAAGGAAAGCTAGCGTCGGCAATGTGTGGGATAATCAATGTTTTCCTGGCCGGTGAGGAATTCTGCACCACATAATGCTTTTGCTATTCATTATTAAGGGAAAGAATTTTGGTTCAATGAAAGGCAAACGATAAAGCACGCCGAATTCAGCACCGTTACCTTATGGGGAAATTACACCTGACAAATTAGTTGGAATTCTTTAAACAGACAGGTTTAACAAAGGCGAGTCAGTGGCCAGACTAGGGTCAGTGGCTGTAGTGAACCAGGATGGTGCGGGCGTTGGGGGGTTCGGTCTCATCTGTAATATCCCGGGATGCCGAAAGGGCGAGAAGGAAACGTGTCGCCGTTCAGTAGAGTGGGATGTATGTGAAAGAAACCGGGAGGGGATCTCAGATATAACCTTACATCTGACTGAATGGCAGTGCAGCGTCGATAGATGGGTGTGTATCGGAATTTTCCTGTTACAATTTCTACGGTGTTTTTATCTTGCAGGCATTTATAACTCGTTTCCCGACAATGGACGTGTTTGTCAGGAGGATTCGTCGGATGGTTCTGATCCAGGCAAATAACTTCAATCTTACGCTCACTGAGCAGAAAGCCAATTTCAACAACTCCTACTTCTTCGTACCTTTCTGCAACGGGTAGGTCACACACCGAGGCGTATAGTTGAGTATGTTGTACAGCTAATGCATAACGGGGCACAGAACATTCTCTCCTCGCCGTTTGGCAGAAGGGAGGGTGAGCTTCTCAAATTTTCCTGGCAGAGTTCTCAACAATTGTACTGACTTCAATCTTTGTGATTCGGTAATTCAAAGTACTTCGAAATGTCATCCTCAATGAAATCTTGTCAGTGACTAAGATAGTCGAAATGACATCTAATCTGTCGTCGATAACCAGATGTGGGAGCTTTTGTAATTCAGCACTTCGGTTCTGTCCACCGATAATGGCTGATTTATTATCTTTCTATCCTATTCCACTACCTTCTTCCTGTAAACTTTGATATCTTTGCTGAACAAGAGCCTATCAACCTTCACTTTATACTCGGCCTTTTCTCCTTGGAGCGACGGAGGATCAGAGGTGACCTGATAGAAGTGTGTAAGATGATGAGAGGCATTGATCGTGTGGATAGTCAGAGGCTTTTTCCCAGGGCTTAAATGGCTGCCACAAGAGGGGACAGGTTTACGGTGCTTGGGAGTAGGTACAGAGGAGACTTCAGGGTTAAGTTTTATTTTTTACGCAGAGCGCAGTGAGTGCATGAAATGGGTTGGCGGCAACAGTGGTGGAGGTGGATACGAATCGGGTGTTTTAAGCGACTTTTGGATAGGTACATGGAGCTTAGAAAAATAGAGGGCTACTGTTAACCCTGGTAATTTCTAAGGTAGGGACACGTTCTCCACAACTTTGTGGGCCGAAGGGCCTGTATTGCGCTATAGGTTGTCTATGTTTCTACGTTAAATGTACACGAGTACATGTACTCCACGTCCATCTATGACAATGAATTCCTTGGATTCAACACCCTCTGGTTGAAGAAATGCTTCATCATATCTCGTCTAATTGGACACTCCTCTATTCTTAGGTTTTGCAATCTGGTCCACAATATCTCGGCCATTTAATACTCCGTGAGATCCCAGCTCATATTTCTAACCTCCTGTGAGTACAGGACCTGACCATCCAACACTTCTCTGAAGATAGCACTTGCATTCCGACAGCATGCTAGTGATCCTCCTCCTCACCCTCGCCAACGCCAGCGCACTCTATTCTCTATATGGGGTCCACCCCTCAAAACAATACGCTTAATGTGGTAAGGCCAATGATTTATAAATCGTCAGCATTGCATCCTTGCTTTTACTTTCTAATCCTCTCGACATGAATGCTAACCCAGTACTTTCCATCCTTACTATCAACCAAATCTGCATGCTAACCTTTAGAGAATCCTACACGATAACACCAACATCTCTTTGCACATCTTATGAATGGATTTTCGCACCGTTAAGGAAGTTATTTGCGCCTTTAGTAATTCTACCAAAGTGCATCGCCATCAATTTCCTGACACTAAATTCCATCTGACAAATCCTTGCCCAATTTCCCAATCCGTTTTCGTACATGTGAATTCTTCCGGCTTCCTCAAACGAGGCTCCCCTTCCACTAATGTTGGAATTGTATGCAAATGTGGAAGCAAAGCCAGCTATTCACTCATCCAAGTCACTTACATGTTACGTGTAACGACGCGATCCCAACACCACTTCCTGAGCAGCAGCACTATTAACCGCCAGCTAACCAGATAAGTCTCCGTTTCTACCAGATAAGTCCCAGTTACTTTATTTGTCTGCGGTCTCACGTGGGAGACAATATTCACCTTCAAGGATGGACCTTTTCATATTTCATTCTCCCGATCTAACTCCAGTCCAGTCAGCCTCCGAATCTACGTTCAGGTCTTTCAGATTCCCGATCTAACTTCAGTCCATTCAGCTTCCAACCTGTGTTCGGCTTCCATATCAAACTTCAAACCCTTTCAGCTCCCAATCTATCTTCAGTTACTTTGACCTCTCAATCTAACTTCAAACATGTCAGCTTCCCTATCTACTTTGAGGCCTGTCAACAGACCAATCTACATATGCAGACTTTTCAGTCTCTCCATTTAACTTCAGATCTTTAAACTTCCGGATCTAACTTCGGACGTTTTAGGTTCTCTGAAGACCATAAGACGTACTAGCACAACCGGGTTCTTTGGCCCATCGAGTCTTCTTCACTATATCATCATGGAAAATCTTATATTCCTCACAGCCCCAATCTTCTGCCTTCTCCCTGGATTACTTCAGACCTTGATCAAAGAAGAAAGAATCCTTTGCAATCGATTCCGGCATCTTCCCATTCAATGAGGTCAGCTTTACTGGCATATAATTTCCTTTCTTCCTCTTGAGGAGTGGAGTGAAATGTCCAATTCTGCAGTGCTCTGGACCCATTTGAGAATCTATTGTTTCTTGAAAGGTCACTGATAATGCGACCAACAATCTCTTTAGTGATCTCTTTCAGAACCTTGGCGTCCGATTCTGGTGCCTTGTCTACGCTCAGACCTTCTTAACATCCCAAGAACTTTCCGTCTGTTAATGGTAACTTCATACACTTCATGACTGCTAACATTTGGAACATCCAACGAAGACGGGTGAAAAATACAGTTTTCCCGCTATTTCCTTATCCCCAATAACTACTTCTGAGGCATCGTTATACAGCGTCCAATATCCACTGTTGACTGTATTTTACACTTTATGTATCTGAAGAAACTTTTGCGATTCTCTTTAAGATGATTGGCTAGCACACTTTCGTATTCCATCTTTACATTCTTAATGTGGTTATTAGATTTTTCTTTTCTGTTGGTATAAGAAAGCTTCCCATTTGTCGAATTTTTCACTAATACTCTGTTTGGCTATAATGTTGGCTTTGCTTTCTCTTGGTAGCAACGGTTGTGTCATTTTGCTTTTAGACTACACCCTACTCTTGGGAGTGCATATATCCTGTGCCGTCGGAACTACTTCCAGAAATTCCAGTCTTTCCTGCTCTGTCGTCCTCACTGCCAATGCTCTTTTCCAATCAATTCTTGCCAACTCCCTTCTCTTGCCTCTGTGTCGTGATACATCTGACTTTACCTTCTCTGTTTCAGATTTCAGGGAAAGTACGATCATATTATGATCAATTGTTCCATAGGATTCTTTCACCTTAATCTCTGAATTTAGTCCTATTCATTGCACAACTTCCAATCCAAAATAGCTGATCCCCTAGTCGGCTCAACCAGGAGCTGCTCTAATAATTCAAATTCTAAACATTCTACAAAATTCTTCTCTCGGACTCCAGCACCAACCTGATATTCCCAATCTATCTGCATTAAAAAAAAAATCATTGAAGATGCGCTTTTGGCATGAATTTTCTCTCTCTCGTTGTAATTTGTAGATTACATCCTTACGACAGCTTGGGGCTCTGTATACAACTCCAATGAAGTCTTTTCACCTTTGCCGTTCATTTGCTCTATCCATAATGAGTAAAGAGTTTCCGAACCTGTGTCATATCTTTCTAGTGATCTGATTTTCCTTGTTTACCAACAGAGCATTGAGAACCGCTCTGTCTTCCTGCCTGTCTTTCGATATAATGTGTATCCTTTGGGCATTTTGTTCCCAGCCGCAATCTTTCTCCAGTCACGATTCAGTATTGCCTGCAACATCATATTCGACAATCTGTAATCGTACTTCAAATTCATCTACCTTGTCGAGTAACACCTCAGTACTGTAGACACGGTTTTCAATGTTACATTGCAGCTGATCCTGTTGACTGCATTTTTGCCCAATTATCATAATTTCCTTGCTAACAGTCTCACTACACACTGTTTCTGTTTGTAAACCAACTACTTCATGTTTGGCACTGTCACTTCGATTGACATCACCCTGCTAAACTAATTTAAACATATCCGTATTAACTTTTTTACCCTGCCTGTAAGTTCTTTCGAATTCCTAAGGCTCAGGTGCAACCGTCCCTATTGTACGGGTCACGCCTTCCCCAGAAGAGATCCCAATGATCAATAACTTTAACCCCTGCCATCTGCATCAGTTCCTCAGCCACACATTCACCTGCCAAATCAGTCTGTTCCTACTTTCACTGGCACGTGGTACAGGGAGCAAGAGATGATCACCCTTGAAGTCCTGTTTGTCAGCTTCCTACATAGCTGCCTGAAAACTCTCTTCATGACCTCTTCACCTTGTCTACCTATGTCATTGGTGTCGATGTACAACAGGACTACTGGCTGCTAATCCAGTCCCGTGGGAATACCTCAGACTCGACACCAGACATCCCTAACTGTGACACCAGGAAGGGAAAATACCATTCGGATGACTCTGGCGCGACAGCAAAATATGGTTTCTGTTCTACTGAGTGATGAATCTCCCATCCACACTTTAGTCATAGAAACATAGAAACATCGATAACCTACAGCACAATACAGGCAATCTGGCCCCACAAAGTTGTGCCGAATATGTTCCTACCTCAGAAATTACTAGGCTTACCTATAGCCCCCATTTTAAGCTCCATTCCCTATCCAAAAGTCTCCAAAAAGGCACTGTTTTATGCGTCTCCACCACCGTTGCCGGCAGCCCATTCCACGCATTCACCACTCTCTGGGTGAAAAACTTACTCCTGACATCTCCTCTGTACCTACTCCCCAGCAGCTTAAACCTGTGTCATCCTGTAGCAACCATTTCAGCCCTGGGAAAAAGCATCTTACCATCCAGACGATGAATGCCTGTCATCATTTTATACACCTCTGTCAAGTCACCTCTCATCCTCCGTTGATCCAAGGAGAAAAGGCCGAGTTCACTCAACCTATTCTCATAAGGCATGCTCCCCAATCCAGGCAACATTCTTGTGTATCTCCTCTGCACCCTTTCTATGGCTTCAATATGATTCCTGTAGTGAGGCGACAGAACTGAGCACAATACTCCAAATGGGGTCTGACCAGGGTCTTATAACACTACCTCTCTTCTCCTAATTTCAGTTCTACGATTGATGAAGGCCAATACACCTTACGCATTATTAACCACAGAGTCAACCTGCGCAGCTCCTTTGAGCGTCCTATAGACTCGGACCCCAGGGAACCTCTGATCCTCCACACAGCCTAGAGCCTTACATTAAAGCTATATTCATCCATAATATTTGACCTACCAAAATGACCCATTTCACATTTATCTGGGTTGAACTCCGGATGCCACATCTCAGCCCAGATTTGTTCCTATCAATGTCCCGCTGTAACCTCAGATAGCCTGCACACTATCCACAACAATCCAAGGTTTGCGTCATCTGCAAACTTACTAACCCATCCCTCCACTTCCTCATCTAGGTCATTCATAAAAATCACAAAGAGTAAGGGTCCCAGAACAGATCCTTGAGGCACCGAATTCCATGCAGAATATGACCTATCTACAACCACTCTTTGTTTTCTTTGGGCAAGCCAGTTCTGGAACGACAAAGCAATGTCCCCTTAGATCTTATGCCTCCTTACTTTCACAGTAAACCTTGCATGTGGTACCTTATCAAATGCTTGCTGAAATCCATATACACTACATCTACTGCTCTTCCTTCATCAATGTGTTCAGTCACATCCTCAAAAATATTCAATGAGACTCGTAAGGCACGACCTGCCTATGACAAAGCAATGCTGACTATCTCTAATCATATTATGCCTCTCCAAATGTTCGTAAATCCTGACTCTCAGGATTTTCTCGATCAACGTGTCAACCACTGAAGTAACATTCAATGGTCAGTAATATCCCGGGCTATCCATACTCACTTTCTTGAGTAAGGGGAAAACATCGTAAACCTCCGATCTTCCGGAAGCTTTCCCATCCCCATTTATGATGCAAAGATCATCGCTAGAGGCTCAACAATCTTCTCTCTTGCTACCCACGGTAGCCTTGGGTACATCTCATCTGGTCCGCGGGACTTATCCAACTTGATGCTTTCCAAAAGCACTAGTACACCCGTCTCCTTAATATCTACATGCGCAAGGTTATGAACCCGTTGCAAATCATCCCTACTATCGCCAAGATCATTTTCCTTGGTGAATACTGAAGCAAAGTATTCATTAAGTACCCTCCGGTTCCATGCACACTTTACCACTCTCATATTTGATTGGTTCTGTTCAACATATGTTATCCTCTTGCTCTTCACATACTTGCAGAATGACTTGGGGTTTTCCACAATCCTGTCCGCCAAAGCACTCTCATGGCCCCTTCTGGGTCTCCCAATTTCTTTCTTAAGGTCCTTCCTGCTAGCTTTATAATCTTCTAGATCTTTACCATTAGCTAGTTCTTTGAACCTTTCGTAAGCTCTTCTTTTCTTCTTGACGAGATTAACAACAGCCTTTATACACCATGGTTTCTGTACACTACGGTTTCTGTACACTACCACCCTTCCCCTCTCTCATTGGAACGTACCTATGCAACCCCCCACGCAGATATCCCCTAAACATTTGCTAGATTTCTTCCGCACGTTTCCCTGAGAATATCTGTCTCCAATTTATGCTTCCAAGTTCCTGCCCGATAGCCTCATATTTTCCCTTATTTCAATTAAACGTTTCCCTAACGTGTGTGTTCCTTTCCCTCTCCAATACTATGGTAAACTAGGTACAATTGTGAATACTATCTACAAAATGGTCAACCGCTGGGAGACCTGACACTTGACCAGGTTCATTTCCCAATACCAGATCAAACACGGCGTCTCGTCTTGTAGGCTCAGAGATCTATTTTGTCAAGAAACCTTCCTGAACACAACTAACAAACTCCAAACCATCTAATCCTCTCACTGTCGGTAGATGCCAATCAATATTTAGGAATTTAAGATCTCCCACCACAAAAACCCTGTTATTATTACTCCTTTCCAGAATCTGTCCCCTACCTGCTCCACGATGTCCCTGCGACTATTGGGTGGTCTATAAAAAAAACATAAAGTTGTCACAATGGGGGTCATTGGGAACGAGGGTGGACCCAAATTCAAGAGACATCTTGAGAGGTTAGCAGGCTGGGGTCTTGACTCTTGAGTCTAGTAGGTTGGGACTAAGTGTTTGGGTTAGGACTCGGAATCACAGACCACCAGGGCAAAGACTTGACATGAGACTTGGATGCCGCCAGGACCAGGACATGATTTGGTACTTGGATGTTGTCAGGGCCAGGATTTGACATGAGACTCGGATGCCTCCAGGGTCAGGACTTGACTTGGTACTTGCATGCTGCCAGGGCCAAGACTTGGTACTTGCATGCCTCCAGGGCCAGGACTTGACTTGGTACTTGGATGCCTCCAGGGCCAGGACGTGGTACTTGGATGCCGCCAGGGCCATGACGTGGTACTTGGAGCCTCCGGGTAGTGTTGAGCTCTAGACTCGGCCCGGGAACATAGACAGCGGCTCCCGACTCCCTCCGGCGTGTTAACATAGAAACATAGAAACATAGAAAATAGGTGCAGGAGTAGGCCATTCGGCCCTTCGAGCCTGCACCGCCATTTATTATGATCATGGCTGATCATCCAACTCAGAGCCCAGCCTTCCCTCCATACCCCCTAACCCCTGTAGCCACAAGGGCCATATCTAACTCCCTCTTAAACATAGCCAATGAACTGGCCTCAACAGTTTGCTGTGGCAGAGAATTCCACACATTCACCACTCTCTGTGTGAAGAAGTTTTTCCTAATCTCGGTCCTAAAAGACTTCCCCTCTATCCTCAAACTGTGACCCCTCGTTCTGGACCTCCCCAACATCGGGAACAATCTTCCCGCATCTAGCCTGTCCAATCCCTTTAGGATCTTATACGTTTCAATCAGATCCCCCCTCAATCTTCTAAATTCCAACGAGTACAAGCCCAGTTCATCCAGTCTTTCTTCATATGAAAGACCTGCCATCCCAGGAATCAATCTGGTGAACCTTCTTTGTACTCCCTCTATGGCAAAGATGTCTTTCCTCAGATTAGGGGACCAAAACTGCACACAATACTCCAGGTGTGGTCTCACCAAGGCCTTGTACAATTGCAGTAGTACCTCCCTGCTCCTGTACTCGAATCCTCTCGCTATAAATGCCAGCATACCATTCGCCTTTTTCACCGCCTGCTGTACCTGCATGCCCACTTTCAATGACTGGTGGATAATGACACCCAGGTCTCGTTGCACCTCCCCTTTTCCTAATCGGCCACCATTCAGATAATAATCTGTTTTCCTATTTTTGCCACCAAAGTGGATAACTTCACATTTATCCACATTAAATTGCATCTGCCATGAGTTTGCCCACTCACCCAACCTATCCAAGTCACCCTGCATCCTCTTAGCATCCTCCTCACTGCTAACACTGCCACCCAGCTTCGTGTCATCCGCAAACTTGGAGATGCTGCATTTAATTCCCTCATCCAAGTCATTAATATATATTGTAAACAACTGGGGTCCCAGCACTGAGCCTTGCGGTACCCCACTAGTCACCGCCTGCCATTCTGAAAAGGTCCCGTTCCTTCCCACTCTTTGCTTCCTGTCTGCTAACCAATTCTCCACCCACACCAATACCTTACCCCCAATACCGTGTGCTTTAAGTTTGCACACTAATCTCCTGTGTGGGACCTTGTCAAAAGCCTTTTGAAAATCCAAATATACCACATCCACTGGTTCTCCCCTATCCACTCTACTAGTTACATCCTCAAAAAATTCTATGAGATTCGTCAGACATGATTTTCCTTTCACAAATCCATGCTGACTTTGTCCGATCATTTCACCGCTTTCCAAATGTGCTGTTATCACATCCTTGATAACTGACTCCAGCAGTTTCCCCACCACCGACGTTAGGCTAACCGGCCTATAATTCCCCGGTTTCTCTCTCCCTCTTTTTTTAAAAAGTGGGGTTACATTAGCCATCCTCCAATCCTCAGGAACTAGTCCAGAATCTAACGAGTTTTGAAAAATTATCACTAATGCATCCACTATTTTTTGGGCTACTTCCTTAAGCACTCTGGGATGCAGACCATCTGGCCCTGGGGATTTATCTGCCTTCAATCCCTTCAATTTACCTAACACCACTTCCCTACTAACATGTATTTCACTCAGTTCCTCCATCTCACTGGACCCTCTGTCCCTTACTATTTCTGTAAGATTATTTATGTCCTCCTTAGTGAAGACAGAACCAAAGTAATTATTCAATTGGTCTGCCATGTCCTTGCTCCCCATAATCAATTCACCTGTTTCTGTCTGCAGGGGACCTACATTTGTCTTTATCAGTCTTTTCCTTTTTACATATCTATAAAAGCTTTGACAGACGGTTTTTATGTTCTCTGCCAGTTTTCTCTCATAATATTTTTTCCCCTTCCTAATTAAGCCCTTTGTCCTCCTCTGCTGAACTCTGAATTTCTCCCAGTCCTCAGGTGAGCCACTTTCTCTGGCTAATTTGTATGCTACTTCTTTGGAATTGATACTATCCCTAATTTCTCTTGTCAGCCATGGGTGCACTACCTTCCTTGATTTATTCTTTTGCCAAACTGGGATGAACAATTGTTGTAGTTCATCCATGCAACCTTTAAATGCTTGCCATTGCATATCCACCGTCAATCCTTGAAGTGTCATTTGCCAGTCTATCTTAGCTAATTCATGTCTCATACCTTCAAAGTTACCCCTCTTTAAGTTCAGAACCTTTGTTTCTGAATTAACTACGTCACTCTCCATGTTAATGAAGAATTCCACCATATTATGGTCACTCTTACCCAAGGGGCCTCTCACGACAAGATCGCTAATTAACCCTTCCTCATTGCTCAAAACCCAGTCCAGAATAGCCTGCTCTCTAGTCGGTTCCTCGACATGTTGGTTCAAAAAACCATCCCGCATACATTCCAAGAAATCCTCTTCCTCAGCACCTTTACCAATTTGGTTCACCCAGTCTACATGTAGATTGAAGTCACCCATTATAACTGCTGTTCCTTTATTGCACACATTTCTAATTTCCTGTTTAATACCATCTCCGACCTCACTACTACTGTTAGGTGGCCTGTACACAACTCCCACCAGCGTCTTCTGCCCCTTAGTGTTACGCAGCTCTACCCATATCGATTGCACATCTTCCCGGCTTATGTCCTTCCTTTCTATTGCGTTAATCTCTCCTTTAACCAGCAACGCCACCCCACCTCCCCTTCCTTCATGTCTATCCCTCCTGAATATTGAATATCCCTGAACGTTAGGCTCCCATCCCTGGTCGCCCTGGAGCCATGTCTCTGTGATCCCAACTATATCATAATCATTAATAACAATCTGCACTTTCAATTCATCCACCTTATTACGAATGCTCCTTGCATTGACACATAAAGCCTTCAGGCGCTCTTTTACAACTCTCTTAGCCCTTTTTAATGCTTGCCCTGGATTTGTCGGCCTGCCACTTTTACTTTTCTCCTTTGTACTTTTTGCTTCTACGCTCACTTTACACCCCTCTGTCTCTCTGCACTGGTTCCCATCCCTCTGTTGTGAACTATCCTCCTCACGCCTGGCCTCTTTAATTTGATTCCCACCCCCCAACCATTCTAGTTTAAAGTCACCTCGTTAACTGACGGATCCACCTCGGCGAGGAAATTTGCAAGCTCGCTTTGGCGAGGTAACATGACAGGGTTGCTCCGGTGAGGAAAGGGAATTACTGGCACTCGCTTCGGGGGAAGACTAGGCTTGTTTCGGCCAGATAACATTGGCTGCAGTATCTTTGGTGACTTTGAAAACGCTCTCGTCCCGAACGGCAGAAAGCCGGAGACTATAAACTGCCGGTTCAGCAGAGAATAAATTGCCTCCAATCACCAAGCCTGAAGGACACGGGGAAACAGGGAACCAAAGGGAAACAGGGAGTCAGCGGTCCGGATCGTAAAGTAAACAAAGTAAATTTAAAGGGACCCCCATCCGGACCATGACATCAGTAGAGTTATTGACCCCTTACAATTAATAACCCCCACCCACAGAGACTCCGTTGTCAACCCCTCCATGAATTCCCCCTTTTCTGCAGCCGTGAATCTATCTCTGATCAATATTTTCACGCCTCCATCTCTTTTACCTCTCTCCCTGTCCTTTATGAAACATCTAAAGCCTGGCACATTCCTGTCCCTGAGCCATTCAAGTCTCTATAATGGCCACAACATCATAGCTCCAAGTGCTGATCCATGCTCTAAGCTCATCCGCTTTATTCATAATCCTCCTAGCAATAAAATAGACATATCTCAAACCATCGGTCTGAGCTTGTTCCTTCTCTATCACCGGCCAATCCTCCCTTTCACACACTCTCCAAGCTTTCTCTATTGGTGATCCAACCTCCCTTTTATTCATCCCTTTAGTTCTGTTGCCACCCACCAGCAATTCTAACTTAAACTGTCCCCAATAGCCTTAGCAAACCTCCCCTCCAGGATATTAGTTCCCTTGGGGAGAACAACCACTGTTGTACTACACACAAACTTGTTGGTGCGCTTAGTGCTCCAACCCGGTAGCTCCGATCGATCATGTCGTCTTCTGGGCCTTCTCCAATGAATCCCACTTTCTGAGGGGTTGCTCCTAAATTCAGATAAAAAGGTTGAAAAAAAAAAGACAGACTTCCCTCAAAATCTGAATCGCCACCGGATTAAATAAAAACTCTTTTGCTGCACCCCTGTCCTCAGGAAAAATTGGCTCGAAAATGTGTTCATTTTTAATCTTTTCCCTGTCCCTGAGTGAAAAGTATCACTGCTTACGCAGTACCGCTTGCTGATTGGTCGCTCCTCGATTCCGAAAACATAAACAACTGACGAGAAACTCTACAATCAAAGTCTCAGTCGCACTGATGAAAAGCTATCTCTATTCACGCACTGGATTGTGCAGGGATTGCAGCCCTGAAGGTTCGGTTTGTCAGCTTTATATCGAGCTCCCTAGAAACTCTCTCTGGACCTCCTCACCTTTTCATTGTTGGTCACGCTTGCCCTTGGGGATCCCTTGCACCTGAGCTGAGACATCTCTACCGAATGAGTTGTGGATCATTAACTGCTGCTCCAGTTCCATCAAACTTTCCCTCAGAAGCTGCACCTCGGTGCACCGGGGCAGACTTGATTATCCTGGTGTTTCTAATTTCCCGCATCGCAAACACAGAACACTGCCCATGTAGTAATTCTCGCCAACAGAATGGAGAAATAGGAACACAATGATAAAGTTGCCAGATACTTTGCCCTCGCCTGAGCCTGGGGATCTTAGACTGGCGCTATGTAAAGCCAAGCACACTCAAACGATCTGTCGTGACACCTGAATTCTAATGAATCCACCTCTGTTGATTCAAAGGCCACACAATACATTCCCCTTGAAAACTGGTCAAGTTACCGGTGCCTTCTGCAGTGAAAACGGATGCAAAGTATTTATTGCGATCATCGATCATTTCCCTGAATCATATCCAAACCTCTGCAGCATTATGTTCAATTTGAATGTTTTGTCCCTTCTCCCCTATCGCTTATTGTTTCCTTATCCACAAAACAGTTTTTCCAGGGTTATTTTTCTTTGTCCGTCCAAATCGCACAAAGTGAGGTGCTGAGATCTCACGTGATCATTCACGGCCAGCTCTACAACCCAGTTCATGTGCTCAGCCTTTTGGTCTGTTTAATAATCACCCGAGTTCTGGAATATCTCTGAGCTCCTCTCTCTGCACCCTGCCCGTCGTAGTGTTGCGTCGCTGAGCGTCCTGCTTTGCTGGCACGTCCCCTCTAATTCTTTGTTTTCCTCACATTCTTCAAACTCATTTATTTTCCAACTGACCTGCTCGAAAGTTTTTAAAGCGAATCACACCAGTAGGATGCTCACGCAGGATCGGGAATCGAACAAAATAATGGTTTGATGACCCGGGATATAATTATTTCTATTTTTGAACACAGGGGCGAAGAAGGAGCATTTTCTGAATCTCAGGAAGCGTTTGGTTACAGGTAAGTGGATATTCACTGTGCGCGGGGCGATAAGTGAGAGCTGCTGTATCGGGTGGGTGCTCAAGCTGACGGAAGGGTTGGGAGCGCTCCAGTAATACCATGTGACCTTAGCTCGTTTAGCAGCCTCATGTGCGGCACCTTGTGAAAGACCTTCTGAAAATCTAAGAAAGCAACAGCAATTGACTTTCTCATATTTAGTAGAGCTGTCGAAAGTGGTGTGAAACAACATGGCAGTGTAACGGAAAGCAAGATGTATTGTTGAGCATGATCCCGCGGGTTTATATACAGATGATGGGTTTAACGGGCATGTAATGGAGGATAAGTCAATGATTGGGTACAAATGTAGACAGAACAAAGAGTTAAATTCTACCACAGAGGCAAAATTCAAAAGGACGAAAAATGCTGAACTGAAGGTGCTGTACTTATTGCGCGTTGCAATTAAAATAAGGTGGACGAACTCGTGGTGCAATTAGGGCTGCAATATGTAAGTCGTGGCGGAAACAAGAGCATAGCTAGGAGCTTAACATCAAATGATATACTGTGTACTGAAAGGAAGGTATCGGCGATGTTGTGGATCTGTTGGTTCCAGGCGGTGTTACATCATTATAGAGAGATGACATAGTGTCAGAGTGTGTTGAACCGTTGTAGCTGGAGATAAGAAACTGAAAGGGGGAAAAAACATATTGTGGGAATCATATATAGGCCTCAAATTAGTAGCCAAGATGTGTGCTTCAGATTGCAAAATGAGCTAGAAAAGGTATGTAAGAATTGTAATGACACATTTGTAATGCAGGACTGCAATATGCAAGGGGATTGTGGAAAAAAAAAAGATTGGTGTCGGATTGCAACAGAGGGAATTTGTTGATCGCCTACAAGATGGCTTTTTAGTGCGGACTGTGCTCAAATTTAGTCGGGGAAAGACAATCTTTGATTGGTTGTTCTGTAATAACACAGGTCGCATTCGGGAGCTTAATGTAAAGCACCTTTAGGAGGCAGTGACCATAATATGATAAAATTAATTCTGCAATTTGACAGGGAGTAGCATGACTCACATGAATCAATATCGCAATAAAGGGGCAGGAGGAAAGACTTTGCCGAGGTGGATTGGAGAAGGATACTGGCGGGGTTGACAACAGAGCAGTTGTCTGAATTACTGGGAATAATTCAGAAGGCGCAGGATAGATATGTGCCGCAGAGGAAAGTGTTCTCAAGCGGCAGAGGTAGGCAACTGTGGCTGACAAACGGCGGTAAGGATTGTATTAAAAAAAAGGAAGGACATATAAGGTAGCGAAAGTGATCGGGAAGTTGGATGTTTGGTAAGTTTCTTTTTTAAATATCCAGCAAAAGGCAACTAAAAAGTGACGAGAAGGGAAGAGATGAAATTTGACTGCAGAGTAGCCGATAATATATTGTAGGATATCAAAAGTTATTTTTTCCCAATTATCTTGAGTAAAAGGGAGCTAAGAGTTGGTAGTGGGCCACTGGAAAATTATGCTGGTGATGCAGAAACGGAAGGCAAATCAATGGCAGACGGACTGAATTTGGGTTTACATCCGCTTCATTGACGAAGACACCAGCAATGTTCCAGTGGTCCGTGAGCGCCAAGGAGCAGGCATGAGTGCTATAGCTATTACAACGGAAAACTGCCAGACAAACCCAAAGAACCCAATATGGGTAAGTTCTTGCGCATTTTCATGCGAAAGTTGATCGTTCCCTGATTAGTGAGAGCATCAAAGGATATTGAGAAGGCCGGTTTATGGGGTGAGTGTGGTTCGGGATCAGCCGTGATGGAATGGCGGACCAGACTCGGTGAGATGAATGGCCAAAGCTTGCTCGTGTGTCTTATACGTTTATGCTTTTCTTGCCTTATGATCAAGCCTTCCTTTATTTCTTCAAAAAATACTAACTGATTTTTCAGTCATTATTCCCCTGAAGGAAACTATGCTGAATTTAGCCTAACACATAACGTGAGTCCAAGTACATCAAAAGCGCACTCGTAATAGCAGCATCCAACATTTTACCAACGACTGAAATAAGGGTCACAAGCCTGTAACTTTCAGAATGTATCGCCTCACCACCTCCGCTGTTAATATGGTGATTTTAAAATGGTTTCGTTACCACTTCCAATGCCCTTTTCCTTCTCGCAACTTATGTCCTTTGCCGCACGTCGCCTCCCTCTGGAGCTACAAATCACCCCTCCACCACCTTCATTCCCCAATGGATTTATTTCTCTTTCACCAATTAACTTCCCAGCTCTACACTTCACCCTTCCCCCTTGTTTCACTTATCACATTGTGTTTCTGTCCCTCACTCCCCGCAACAGACCTTTTCCATCTAGTGCTCAGTTTTTTTTTTCTCCAGTCCTGTCGAAGTGTTTCAGCCTGAAGCTTCGAGAGCACGTTTTTTTTTTTTTTGTATAGATGCTGCCTCCTCTCCTGAATTCGTCCAGTATTCTGTGTGTGTTTCTTGGATTCCAGAACCTTCTTCTTGTTCCCAAGATTCTCTTTGATATTTAATTATTGATTTCCCGTCTGTTATGGAACAATAGCGGGAATGGCTGCACGGCAGTGTTTCGTACGGTATGTGCGAGATGGGAACTCTGGGAGATCCCCAGTCTCCCGGTGCACATCTGCACCAGGAGAACCGAGCTGCAGATCCGCAGTGTCACAAGGAACTGGAGCTGCGGGTCTATGACCTTCGACTCAAAGTTGAGAATGGGAAGCTGATAGCTAGGATCTATAGGCAGTTTATCACCCTGAGGTTGCCGGAGAAAGGCAACTGGGAGACTGTCAGGAGAAGGAAAGGAAGTGTCGTCGCTTCCCCTAATGAACAGTATACCAACTTGGATGCTGTTGAAAGCATGGACGAGCCGCACTGACCGGGCCTCTGGCGCTGTATTTGGTGCTGTGGCTCAGAGAATAAGAGAGCTGAGGAGACTGCAGTGGTGATAGGAGAATCCATAGTCGGAGGAACAGAGACAAGATTGTGTGGGCGCGATAGCCAGACTCGGATGGTATGTTATATCCCTGCTGACAGGATCAGAGATGTCTCTGATCAGGTCCAAGACATTCTGCGGGGTGAAGGTCAGCATTCTGGCATCAATAACGTAGTTATAACAAGTGAGGAGGTCCTGAAGAGAGAATTGAGGGAGCTGGATAAAAAGCTGAAAAAAAGTACCTTCAGGATAGTAATAACGTGATTAATGTCTCGATATCGCCAGTGGGGGAAGAATACGATGACTTGACAGGTGAATGCGTGACTGCGGAATTGGTGTAGGAGTCAGTCTTTCAGATTTATGAACGGTTTCAGCTAATTTGGCAAAGAAATGGCAGCCAGAGTGCGAGTGCCAAACATGAGGTATTTGGTTTCCAGAGACAGTATGCAGTGAGACTGCGAGCACGGAGTGCTCTGACGATGCGACAGAACGGCAGTGGACAACATGAGTTGCAATGCACAAACGTTTGTAAAAGGGTGAATTCCGTATTGAAGGTGATATACGGTATAGGTGGGATGGTCTTGTGTCACAGTTGACGCGTATGACGTTGTGGCATCACTAAATCTTTTTCTGAAAGATGACAGCTTGGAGATTACCATCCAAGACACAGGTTGTATCGAAACGACAGACAGGTAGGCACAGGGGGTTGCATACTTCTGCTGATAAAAACTCAAATCGACTAATTAGAAAGGGTTACCAAAGGGTCTGAATGTTTTGATTCGTTGTGGGTAAATCTAAGGAACAGCAAGGGTAAAAAAATAAAAAAGCTGATATACAGACTGGCAAGCCCTTTCGATACAAATTGTCTCTTGGGCGGTAAGGATATGGTCTACAAAGGAAAACGGGATAAAAATGCATGCAAAACATGGAATGTTAGAATAGTCATAGGGGATTTCAATATGCAGATAGATTGGGAAAATCATTTTGGTGCAGGATCCTAGAGTGGACATTTCTAGAATGGCTACAAGATTGCTCTTTAGATCAGAGAGTTTAAGGTAATAGCCGTCATGGGGAAAGTGACCATACTATAATAGAATTTACACTGGCATTTGAGTCGAAGAAGCTAGAGTCAAATGTATCATCATTACAGTGGAGTAAAGGGAATTGCAGCGGCATGAGAAAGGAGTTTACTAAAGTTAATTGGAAAAGACCACTGGGACGGCTGGAGACAGAATCAATGCTGGAATCTCTGGAAACAATCAGGAAGGCGTGAATGTATAGAACCACAAGTGGAAGAAGCCTTATAAAGTAAATGCGTCATAACTTTGGCTGGAAAGAGATGTCAAAACTAGCACAAAAGCAATTAGTGCGAAGTTAGAGGATGGGGAAGCGTTTTAAAAAAAAACATAAGAAGAGAAAAAAAGTTATTAAAAAGGAAAATATGGAATGCGTAGCAAACTATTAAATAATATTAAAGACGATGTCAAAGGTTTGTTCAGATACATAATGTGTACAAGAGAGACGTGAGTGGATATCGGACTGTTGGGAAACGATACTGGAGAGCTAGTAATAGGAGACAATGAAATGGCGGACGAACTGAATATATATTTTGCATGAAACGTTACTATGGAAACTCGAGCAGATAGAGAGTCTCTGTGGGCAGAAATGTCAGAAGTTGCCATTTCAAGGGAGAAAGTTCTTGGAAACAGAAAGGTCTAATGTGGATGTCTCCTGGACAGGATGGCATACATTCTAGGCTTCTGAGAAGGTGACTGAAGAGATGGTAGAGGCATTAGTTGTGATGTTTCAAGAAAGAAATCCTGGCACTGTTGCGAAGGAATGGAAGCTTGCAAATGTCATGCCCCTCATCAAGAAGCAGGAGAGGCACAACTTACGAAATTGTAGGAAAGTTCGTTAGACATCAGTGATTGGTAAAATGTTGGAGTAAGTTGTTAAGGATGTGGTTTGGCGTTTTGGAAGCACTTGTCAGCATGGTTTCCTCAACGGAACCTCTTGCCTGAAAACCTGTTGGAATAATTTGAGAAACTAACAAGCAGGATAGGAAAACGGGATGTTGTGTACATGAATCTTCAGAAAGTACCGCTCGTGAGGTCGCATAATAATGTAAGAGCCCATGGTATTACAAAAACTACACTAGCATTGATTTGCAGAAGGCAAATTGTGGGAAAGAAGGGAGCCTTTTCTGGTTGGCTGCCGGTGACTAGGGTTGCCCTCAGGGATCTGGGTTGGGACAGCTTCTTTCTTACGTTACATGTCAATGATTTTGGATGAGGAAACTGTAGTTTTCTTTCGTGGAAAAATTGCAGATGATACGAAAATAGATGAAGTTTCAGAAAGTTAGGAGGAGAATGAGACCCCACAGACAGACCTAGACAGAGTAGGGAAATGCACAAAGAAGTGGCAGATGGAGTACTTTTCAGAAGGTTGATAGTCAGGCAATTGGCAGAAGAAATAAAAGGGCAGATTATCGTCCAAGCGCAGAAACAAAACCAAAAATCCGAGGAGCACATGATTTCGGGTGCCCTCGGGCAACAATGTGAAGTTAAGTTTCCCGGCTGAATCGGTGGTGAGGAAGGCAAATACGATGTTAGGCATCTATTTCCAGAGGAGTAGAATAAAAGAAAGCAAGGACGTATTATTACGGCTTTATAAAGCAGAGATGAGGACTCACTTAGAGATTGTATACAGTTTCGGGCCCCTTTTCTAAGAAAGGATGTGCTGACATTTTTGAAAATTCAGAGGATGTATGTGGTTCAGGAAAATAAGTCCAGGATTGGAAGGATTATCATATGAAGAACATTGGATGGCTCTCGGCCTCTACTGTCTAGAATTCAAGCCCATGCAACGCTGAATGGCTTTGATAGGGAAACTCTGGAAGGCTTGCATCCCATTGTGCGGGAATCTGAGGCCAGAGCAAACAGCAGAATAAAGGGATGTCCTTTAGAAAGGGGATGTGGCGGAATGTCTTCAGCTAGACAATTGTAAATATGTGGAAATTGTTGCCACGGGCAACTGTGGGGCCAAGTTCTTTAGTATATTTTAGGCACAGATTGATTGAACCCTGATTAGTCAGGACATGAAAGGATACTTGAGAAGGCAGGAGATTGTGACTGAGAGGGAAAAAAAATGGATCAGCTATGATAAAATAGTGCAGCAGACTTCATGTGCCAAATAGCCGCATCCTTCTCCTATGTCTTATGATCCTAAGCTCTTCTGATTTTATGGTATTGGCGACCAATGTACCAAATACAACAAAGTATTGGAAGCCAAAATGGAAAATAAGAAATAATAATAATAGCTGAATAAGCAATAAATATCAATATCGAGAATATGAGGTGGAGAGTCACTTTCAATTGGTCCAATATGCCCTGAAACCTCTCGTTTGTTCTCCTTATACCTTAAGATATGGTCTTCTTGGAAATGTTGTGCTCCCCTTGACTGCACACGTCGCGCAGCTATGGTCTCGCCTGGTTATTAGAGCCATCACTCCCAGTCCCTGCAGATACTATACGGGAAATGTGTTCACACTTTTGTCCTGTTTTATGAGAACAAGGAGATCTGACCCAGGATATCCTTCTCCCACTCTGCCCAAAACATTGACGCCTTCGTTTCCCGTGCTGTTATGTTCACTAACTCTGGAAAATAATCCAATGAAATACAGAGATGTCCGGGGTAACTTGTCTACTTATTGTTCTATTCGTGAGGTACTCACATATAACGTATTGCCATAATGACGTATGCCATTCAGGTACCTCCTATATATAACTCACAATGAATTATGTAAATAAAGAAAATGTAATAACAATATATGTACAGTTCTACGAAAAATGCTTACAATCTGTTCGGCCTCACACATCCTACAGTCCCTCACCTCACTTTAGTGCTGAGTGTCGGTAACATATGGACCCTCTGTACCGTCCCACTTAAAATAGCACCTCAACCCATAGTGCGCACAAAGAGAAGGCTGAGTGAACATTGCACCGTTTCTCAGATAGTTTTTCACATAACCAACTTTTGTACCTTCTTCATATTCTTTAAATAGGAATTTGTTCTGGGGAAGACAAGTCTCTATCGGCGGGTAAGTGGAATTCGAAAGCTGTGTTTTTCTGGAGGCGTTAAATGAACCAGGCCCGTCGCAACATCGGGTGTGCTTTCATGCTGCCGGAAGGGTGGGAGGGAGAGAACAAAGAACATAGAAGAATACAGCATTGGAACAGGCCCTTAGGTCAACAATATTGTGCAGAACTGGAAAGTAAATGAACCCCACTCCACGCCAAACGAATCCCTCGTACTTACACAATGCCAGTATTCTTCCATCTTCCTCACAATCATAGGGTTTCCTATCTTACCGTCTCCTAAAACCGCTGATGTATTTGCCTCTACCACCACGCCAGACAGCACAGTCCAAACATTCACCACTCTCTGGATTAAAAGTTACCCCTCACATCGCCTTCGAACCTACCCTCTCTCAACTACAATCCAAGACCTCTGTTATTAGATATATATACCCTGGGAAAAAGAAACTACCTGTGTACTCTATCTGCGCCTCTCACAATTCCCAGTCAGCTTCCTTCACTCCAAAGCAAACAGAAGTTGTGGTGTCTAATGTTAGTACATGGCTTCTAAACCAGGCAGCATCCTGGTAATCCTCTTCTGCTCTCTACCCAAACCCTCAACATCTTTCCTACGGTGGCATGAGTAGAATTATATGCAATACTCTCTAGATTTTCATAAATTTACAACATAGCCTATTGCCATTTGTACTAAATATCTTAACTAATAAAAGCAAACATTGCATAAGCTTCCTTAACCGCCTTATCGACCTTTGTAACTGTTTCCGAGGTGCTATGAACTTGGACTTCAAGATCTCTCTAAGCAGCAAAATATTTAAGGGCTTTTTCAATAGCAGAGTACTTGCTCCTCGCATTTGACCGACCAAGGTGCAACATTCCAAATTCATCGGGGTTAAACTCCTTCTACCATTTTTCTGTCTATATCTGCAACTGATCTAGGTTGTGCTGTACTTTTTGCAAGTTTTTTCTAAACTATCCACAACGCCACAAATCTGGGTATCATCCGAAAACTTACTAACAAATCTGTCGACATTTGCATCCCGCTTATTTATTCACATCACGAACAGAAGCGGTCCCAGCCCAGATCCCTGCTGAGCTCCACTAATTAGAACTCCAGATTCAAAAAGGCCCTTCAGCAACTAATTCTGTCTTTTAAGAAACTAACGTGAGACTCACGTGTAAATAGTTTCCAGCATTTCTCCTTTTTCCCCTTTTCATGTAGATGTAAAACGTTAGCCAGTATTCAGTCCTCTAGGATCTCTCACGTGGCTAGGGAGGAGATACTTGCCAAGGACCGTGCAATTCCGTCTATTTCTTCCTTCTCTAACCTGTGGAAATTCCATCAGGTCCTGGAGACTTATCCACCTGAAAACTCATTCGGAGGCCCAACACTTCCTTCTCCTACTTCACCTCTAAACACCTAACATATTTATACACTGAGCTCCGATCTGTTGCTCCTCCGCGTCTTTTACCTTGTAAATACGGAAGCAAATTACTCAGTGAATACGTCACTTACATTTTCCCCATTGAAGCAAACATAGCCTTTCCTAGCTCCCCAAAGTGAAATGATTATACACTATCCATAGTTAGTCAAGTTCTGCTGATGTTTCTATTGAATACTGTTTAATTAAATTCACTTTAATCCTGCTTGCCTGGGACTTTTCACGTCCCCTTTTGGTTTTCCTCGTTCGCATTTTTCGTTCTTTACTGGCTTCGTTATACTCTCGATTGCACCGTTTGATCCGAATTTAGGGAGTTTTACATACGTTTGCTTTTTCACTCCAGCACCTCCTCTCGCTGGAGTGTGCACGTTTGGGTTTAATAAAGCATCCTGTATACATTTAATACATTCTCCCCGTCTATTACTCTTGCACTAAGAATGTACATTTTTGTATCGGGGAAGTTGAATATCCTCATGAGATCAAACTTGTAATTTTACACGTTGTTATTCACATTACATGGCTGTTCATTAATGTTCTAGCAGCTATTGCAGAGCCTGTAGTGCAAACCAATCAGTGTGATCGTACGGTTTCTATTCCAGAAGCCTCCTCCAAGAAGTGATAAAGTGTGGCTGCTGCATTGTGTGTGTCTGTGTGAGAGGGGAGATAAGCT
Organism: Mobula hypostoma; assembly: GCF_963921235.1. Taxonomy (NCBI): domain Eukaryota; kingdom Metazoa; phylum Chordata; class Chondrichthyes; order Myliobatiformes; family Myliobatidae; genus Mobula; species Mobula hypostoma. The sequence continues at coordinate 207,626 of NW_026948252.1, read as the reverse complement.
GGGCCGGTGCCCCAGCGAACCGCAGTAGGGCTCCACGGTTTGGAGCAAACGGAGGAAAGGAGTTTGGTGGAAGAGTTGAACTTGATGTTGAAGCTGGAGGGTCAACGTGCCCGAAGGGAAGATAGTTTGATGTCCCAGTGCTGCCTCTGAGCATATCAGGAAGGGATCAGTGTTGAGTGTCAGTGAGATGTGGATTGTGGGTGACAATTAACTTCACGATGTCAGAGCACTAATTATTTTTCTTATTTTTCCACCCTCTCCATCAGGGTATCGTATGACTTCAGCACGAAGCAGTCAGGGTAAGTGGCATCCGAAATTTCTGTCCGTGATTGCGTTAGTTAATGAACCAGAGACGTTACAGTACCAGCCTTGCGCTCATGCACGGTCGGGCGGGGAGCGAAGCGGCGAGAAAGAGAAGAAACTCTCCTCACTTTGCTCTTTCAAGGGAAGGAACGGTTTTGAACAGCTTCCTTCGACTCCTGTAATGTCTCCGCGACCCCGGTGTGGTCACTGATCTCTGTCCCTACCCTGAGCTCCTGAAACATTGCCCAGGCATGACCTTCCCTATTATAAACTGTGCGGACCATCCTAGTTTATCCTGTACATAGATAAGAAAACACTGAACAGTGCAGTTTTTTTGTAGCCCCTTTGGTCCTTGATGTTTTAGCGACTGTAAACTTGTTCTCCGACAAAGCCGTCTATTTCTCCGTTATCCGTGTGCTAAGAAAATCTCTGAATTGATCCTAATGCATGTGTCTATACTACCACCATTGATACTGCGTTTCACACACTCACTGCTGTGCGTAAAAACACACCTTTGGCAGCCCCTATACATTACCAAAAAATCGCTTTAAAATTCCCTCCCCTTTTCAGATTTTCCCAATCTGGGGTGTAGCACAATTTCCCAGTGTGGTTTAACCAGAGTTTTATAGAGCTGCAAAATTACTTCGCGGCTATTGAACTCGTTCCCCGGGCGATTTATCCTAAACCATCCATAGGCACTCTTAACCATTCTATTTAATGGCGCGGAAACACTAAGGGATAATGGACGTCAACGTTGAAAGTGCTTCTGCTCTTCAATATTTTCAATTACAGTAAACTGTCATTAACCATGGATTCTGCAATCAAATACGGCCTTTCAAAGTGTAATTCTTCACTCTGCCCATACTCAACTTGACCTGCCATTTCTCAACCCAGCTCTGCATCTATCAATGCCCAGTTTGTAACTTGAGATAACCCACCACATGATCCATAACATGCATCCATGTTTTGCCTGCTTACTATGTCTATCCATTTCCTCATACAACTCATTTGTAAAATTCAGAAAATCCAGGAGTCACAGAACAGATCGCTACGGATCACAGCATCTCATTGACCTCCAGGTGCAATAATCTCCAACTGCTAGCCCACTGTCTCTTGGGCACGCCAGTCCTACCTACACAGACAAGATTCTCTGGATCCCCTATCACATGACTTTCTGAGTGGGCCAACAATGAGGAATCTTATTAAACATCTTAATAAAATTCATGCATACACCATCCTCCTACAAACCATTAACGTGGTTTGCAGCATCAGAAAGAATTCAATCACATTCTTGAGACATGACCTGCACCTGGCAAGACCATGCTGACCATCTCTAATCAGACTGTATTTCTTCAAATGCCTGTATATACTGCATGGATATCTACTGGAGCATTTTACACACAATGGCATAAGCTTTACTGTTCTATGATTCCCGCCATTATCCCCATTAGATTCTTTGAACAAAGCATAAACATTTACTCCTTGTAATCCGCCGGTACGACTGAAGAGGGCAGTAGGACGCAAATTCCATCGCCAAAAGCGCCTGATGACCTTACTGCTCTTCCCTTAGAAAACTGGAGTATATCTCCCCCGGCACCAGGGGATTAACTATCCTCAGGTTCTTGAAAGGATTCAGCTCATAAGACCAGAAGATACAGGAGCAGATTCGGCCCATCGAGTCTGCTCCACCATTCAATCATGGCCTGATCCAATTCTTCCAGTCATCCCCATTCGCCCGGTTTCACCCCATACCCTTTGACGCCCTGGTTAATCAAGAACCTATCTATCACTGCCTTAAATACTCCCAACCACTCCACCTCCACAGTCGCTGGTGGCGACAAATTCCACAGATTTACCACTCTCTGACTGAAGTAATGTGTCCGCATCTCAGCTCTCAGAGGGCGTCCTTCAATCCTGAAATCGTGTCCTATTTTCCAGGAGTCCCTTACCATGGGAAATAACTTTGCCATATCTTTTCACGGCTTTTAAAATTCGGAATGTTTCTCCGAGATCCCACCTCATTCTCCTGAGCTCAAGGTAATACAACCGAAGAACTGCCAGACGTTCCTCATACGGTAACCCTTTCATTCCTGGAATCATTCTTGTGCAGCTTCTCTGAACCTTCTCAAATGTCAGAATATATTTCTAAAATAGTGAGTCCAAAACTGCACAAAATACTCCAAGTGTGGTCTTACGAGTGCCTTATAGAGCCTCAACATCTCATCCCTGCTCTTATATTCCAAGTGAAGTGAGGTACAATAATAGCAGGGGTGTTGCGGTGGGAAATTTTAATTTCCCAGATATTGATTGGCCTCTTCCTGGAGTGAAGGATTTAGATGGGATGGAGTTGTGTGTTGAGGAAGGGTTCTTGACACAATATGTAGATAAGCCTACCAGAGGAGAGGTTGTACTTATTCAGGTATTGGGAAATGAAACTGGTCAGTTGTCAAGTATCACAGTGGAAGTGCATTTTGGAGCTAGTTATCACAATGCTCTCTCCTTTACCACAGCATTGTAGAGGGATAGGAACAGACAAGTTAGGGAAAGGTTTGATTGACAAGGCGAAATATGAGGCTATCAGGCAGGAAAATGGAAGCATAAATTGCTAAAAAAAAAAAGATGTTCTCAGGGAAACGTACGGAAGAATTCTGGAAAATGTTCAAGGTATATTTTCATGGGGTCCTACAGAGGTACGTTTCAATGAGACAGGGAAAGGATGGTAGGATACAGGAACCGTGGTGTACAAAGACAGTTATACTTCTAGTCAAGAAGAAAAGGAGAACTTGCGAAAGGTTCAAAAACTAGACCGTGATTGAGATCTGGAAAATGATAAGGCTAGCAGGAATGAGCTTAATAACGAAATTCGGAGAGACGGAAAGTGCCATGAGAAGGCCTTGTGGGAAAGGATTAAGGAAAACCCCAAGGCACTGAACAAGTATGTGAGGAGCAAGAAGATAAGTCGTGAGATAATAGGACTAATCACGTGTGACAGTGGAAAAACTTGTATGAAACAGGAGGAGACAGTTGAGGTACTTAATGAATACTTTGCTTCACTACGGAAAAGGATCTTGACGATTGTAGGGATGACTTGCAGCCGACTGAAAAGCTTGAACATGTACTGTTAAGGAAGACGATGTACTGGAACTTTTGGAAAGATCAAGTTGGATAAGTCACCGGGACCCGAAGGAATGCACCCCAGGCTACTGTGGGAAGCGAGGGAGGAGATTGATGAGTCTCTGGGGATGATCTGTGTATCATCAATGACGGCGAGAGAGGTTTCGGAGGATTGGCGAGCTGCGGGTGTTGTTCCCTCATTCAAGAAAGGGAGGTGAGATAGCCCAGGAGATTATAGACCAGTGAGTCTTACATTAGTGGTTGGTAAACTTATAGGGAAGATCCTGAGAGGCAGGATTTATGAACATTTGGAGAGGCATAATATGATTAGGAGTAGTCAGCATGCCGTTGTCAGCATGTCGTTGCCTTAAGAGCCTGATTGAATATTTTGAGAATGTTATTAAACCCATTGATGAAGGTATAGCCGTAGCTGTAGTGTGTATGGATTTCAGCAAGGCATTTTAATAGGGTATCCCATGCAAGGCTTATTGAGAAAGTAGGTAGACATGGGATCCAAGGGGATTTTTCATTATGAATCCAGAACTGGCTTACCCACAGAAGAGAAGGAGTGGTTGTAGACGGGTCATATTCTCCATGGAAGTCTTTGAACAGTGGTTTGCCTCAGGGACCCCTACTCTTCGTGATTTTTATAAATGACCTGGATGCGGAAGTAGAGGGATGGGTTAGTAAATTTGCTGATGACACGAATGTTGGGGTTGTTGTGGATCTTGTAGAGGGCTGTCACAGCGGGACCCTAATAGGATTCAAAACTGGACTGAGAATTGGCAGATGGAGTTCAACCCAGACAAGTGTGAGGTGGTATATTTTGGTAGGTTAATAATGATGGCAGAATATTGCATTGACGGTAAGACTCTTGGCAATGTGAAGGATTCGAGGGTTCCAAGTCCATAAGACACTCAAAGCTGCTACTTTGGTTGACTGTGCGGTTGAGAAGGTATACAATGTATTGGTCGTGTGTTTAAGTGCCGAGAGGTAATATTGCAGCTATATAGGACCCTGGTCAGACTCCACTTGGAGTACTGTGCTCAATTCCGGTAGCGTCACTAGAGGAAGGACCTGGAAACCATAGAAAGGATGCAGAAGAGCTTTATAATGAGGTTGCCTTCATTGGGAGCATGCCTGATGAGAATCACTTGAGTAAACTAGGGTCTTTTCTCCTTGGAGCGACAGAGGATGAGAGATGACCATATAGAGGTGTACAGGATAATGAGAGGCATTGGTCATGTGGATAGTCAGAGGCTGTTTCCCAGTAGTGAAGTGGCTAGTACGAGAGGACAGAGTTTTAGGGTGTTTTTAAGTAGGGACAGAGGAGATGTCAGGGGTATTTTTTTATGCAGAGAGTGGCGAGTGTGTGGAATAGGCAGCCGGCGGCGGTGGTGGGGAGGGAACAGATAGGGTCTTTTAAAAGGCTCCTGGATAGGTACATGGGGCTTCGAAAAAATACAGAGCTATGGGTAAGTCTAGGAGGTTCTAAGGTAAGGACGTATTCGGCACAGCTTTGTGGGCCGAAGGACCTGTATCGTGCTGCAGGTTTTCTATGATTCTGTGTTTCTGTGCCTCGAGAAATGAATGCCAACATAGCAATCGCCTTGATTAACAACCGACTCAACCTGGAGGTTAACCTTTAGGGTGTCCTGCACAAGAGGTCCCAATTCCCTTGCAGCTCTGCATTTTGAATTCTTTCCCGATCGAAATAATAGTCTGTCCGTTTATTTCTTCCACCAAAGTGCAAGTCCATAAACTTTCGAACATTGTATTTCATTTGCCAATACTTTGCCAATTCCCCTAAACTACCTACATCTCTCTGCAGGCTCTCTGTTTCCTCAACACTACCCGCTCCTCCACCTATCCTGGTATCATTGGCAAATTTGGCCATAAAGCCATTAATACTGTAGTCTGAATCATTAACGTGCATCGTAAAAAGTAACGGTCCCAACAGTGACAACTGTGGAGCTCCATTGGTAACCCGTAACCAACCAGAATACGATCCTCTCATTCCACTCTCTGTTTTCTGTCAATCAGACTAGTAACCAAGCTAGTAACTTCCCTGTAATTCCATTGGCTCTTATATTGCTAAACAGACTCATGTGCGGCACCTTGTCAAAGTCCTTTTGAACATCCAAGTACACCACGTCTACTGCATCTCCTTTGTCTACGCTGCTTTTAATTTCCTCAAAGAATTGCAGTATGTTTGTCAGGCAGGATTTTCCTTGCAGGAAACCATGCTGGCTTTACCTTTCTCGTCATGTGCCTTCACGTACTCCGTAATCTCATCCCGGACAATCAATTCCAACAACTTCCCAACCACTGATGTCATGCTAACAGGTCTATAGTTTCCTTTCTGCTGCCTCTCACCCTTCCTATATAAAGGAGTAACATTTGCAATCTTCCAGTCATCCGCTACCATGCCAGGATCTATCGATTCTTGAAAGATCATCGTTAATGCCTCCATATTCTCTCTAGCTACTTCTTTCAGAACACGGGTGTGCAATCCATCAGGTCCAGGAGATTTATCCACCCTCAGACCATTAAACTTCCTGAGCACCTTTTCAGTCGTAATTTTCACAGCACATGCTTCACTTCCCTGACACTCGTGAATGTTCGGTATACTGCTGACTCTTCCATTGTGAAGACTGATGCAAAATACGCTTTCAGTTCCTCTGCCATCTCTACATCTCTCATTGCAGTATCTCCGGCGTCATTTTGTATTAATCCTATTTCTGCCCTCGACTCTCTTTTACCCTTAATGTACAATAAACAGCTTTTGGTATCTTCTTTGATATTGGTCTCCAGCTTCCTCTTGTAATTCATCTTTTCCTTCTTAATGACCTTCGTAGTTTACTTCCGCAAGTTTTTTTAAGCTTCTCAATGCTCTATCTTCCCAGTAGCTGTGGCTTTATTTTATGGCCCCTCTTTTGCCTTTACATCGGCTCTGACTCTACTTGCCAGCCACGGTACTGCCCTTCTTCTTTTTGAAATTTCTTCTTCTTTGTCTTTCCTTCAAATGTCCCTTTCCAGTCAACTTCGGCCAGTTTCCCTGCGAAATAATATTGCGATCACTGTTCCCTAATGGTTCCTTAACCTTGTGCTCTCTTACCACCTCCAATCATTGCATAACACCCAATCCAGCATAGCCGATCCGCTAGTTGGCTCAGCAACAAACGGTTTCTAAAATGCTATCCCTTAAACATTCTACAAATTCGCTCTCGAGATTCAGTACCGACCTAGTTTTCCCAATCCACTTTCATGTTAAAATCCCCAACGATTATCATGACATTTCCTTTCTGACATGAGTCTTCTATCTCCTGCTGTAATTTGTAAACCACATTCCGGCTGCTGTTTGGAGGCCTGTATACAATTGCCATTAATGTCCTTTTACCCTTGCTATTTCTTAACTCAACCCATGGAGACTCTACGCCTTCCAATCCTATGTCACGTCTTTCCAATGATTTAATATTATTTCTTATACACAGAGCCACAGCACCCCCTCTGCCTACTAACCTATCTTTCCGATATACCTTATATCCTTGGACGTTCAGATCCCGATGGCAGCCATCCCTTAGCCAAGTTTCAGAGATAGCCTCAACGTCATATTGGCCAATCTGCAGCTGAATTTTCATATCGTCCCTTTTATGCACTCATCCTACTTAACATTGACCTGTTCAAGCATATCAACCTGTTATAGTTGTGCTCACATTTGTCAAGGTCTTTCTGAATCATGAATACTGAGAGAAATATTCATTAAGGACCTTTCCTACCTCTCCGACACCAGGCTCTGTTATTCCTGATCAGTCCTGTCGTGACACATGTAATCCATCAGTTCCCCACATCCGTGGAAAACACCTTGGATATTTAGTCTCCTTCCTGGCGATATTTTTACCCTGTCTGATCGTAGATCCCATGCTCTCTAACGGTAGGAATGCGTTTCTCAGCGCATCTGTGCCGCCGGCTCTCCACACTCATCCGGCCAAGCAATGCCGATTTTTGGGACTGGTTCTCTGCTGATGAGGACGATCCCGTCAATAAAGGGACAGCGGTTGCACTCAGGAAATTTCCCCTCACCCTTCTCTGTTACACCTTTCAGTGAGGAGGTCTGGTTCGTTGCCACTGGCAGAGCGGATTGCCCACGCATGTGAGGACGACAGAAATCGCTTTGGATCCCCCACCTTGCTTCGTATCAATCACCGTTTTCGGCACGCACTCCGCTAATAACACATTCCCATACCGTTATTCAGTAATCAAAGTACTGGCCTATTCACCCAACCTGGCCTCGGCACCCGATACCCAACACGTGACCGATCTTCACCGACCCTCACAGTAACCGCAATGTGGCTGGCTGAGGAGCCCAGTTCTAGGACTTCCGGTCACCATGATCCTCCACTGACCCGAGAACATCGGGCCGCGTTGATAAGGAAAGCAGCCTTGAGAAAACTTTGCCCATGTTGGTGTGGGGCGCCGCGTCACGGTGAACATTCAGATGAGTCCTTCCCCGGGCTCTTTTGTATTCCTGCTGAAAGAGTGAGATCAGAAATACATCAAAAACCGCGGGCCACGCAGGTTGACGCTTGGGATTGGAGGGGATGTCTGTGTCTCCTCGGGGAATGCACTGGGGAAGATGAAGGCCACAGACCACTTCTGTCTGGCCGCACGGGTTGTCGGCGCTGGAGCGTTACAGACACTGGGAAGAACAGGCAGTGGACGTTCGATATGATCCACCTCCTGTCTCCACGTAACTGCAATAATTCTCCTGTGCTCTGATTATGGGAAGGGGTTAAAGTTTTCCGCTGTTCACACTCTCTGGTATCGGTACTGACTATACACTATCCCGCTGATCGCTGTCCCGCCGTCGTATAACCGTTAATCCATCCAGCTGCATGACTCAATAAAACTGACGCTGTTTGCATTAAACTGGTCTCCGTCTCTTGCTAAAAGGTCGCTGCCTTCGGTACCGGCGGGCCATTAGGAAGGTCTGTGCAGCCCCACCGGACGCAAAGAGCAGCCTGTTCCCAGAGCAGACAATGCAGTGGCCTGAAACAGCCCATCCCAATTCCCTCCCAATGCCGAGTCACTCTGAGGCAACTGCAAGCTGCTGGTGAAGCCGCCTGGTGTGTGAGGGTGAGGAAATGGTGCAGGGACTGTCACCAGTGGGATTACTCTCTTAGGTCCGATAGGCAAAACGAACTCCCGTCGGTATGATATCACTTGACGTGGAAGTACTCTGGTATGAAGCGATGGCTGAGGTGGGCAGACTGCAGGTGGGTGTTAGCCAGGTGACGGTCAGTGTCTCTCCTACTCCGGGCAGACGGTTATCCTACGCTTCTCCCCCTCCAATCTCAGGGCTGTAAATCACCACGGGGCGCGTCACTGAACCCCTATCGCTCGGAGACAGTAACACCAGGGATGGAAGACATGGCAGTCGGGTGTGTGGGAATCAGGGACATTAATGGTCACGGTGGGGAGTGGAACATTCACTGCAGGACAAGCAGAAGGATGGCGAGTGTGAGGGTGGGAGGAGGGATAAATGACTGGTCGGTGGAGAGAAACGTTTGACACCAAAGTAAGGGTCGTTGAGGGTGGGTAGAGGGTGGCATTTCTGGAGGTGACTATAGAGGTGACTCGTGCGGATAGATGGCTTTCAGAGAGAACGGCCATCGAGCTTTCGGGGGACGGGGGAAGGGGCGTGGAGGAGAACGGATTCAGCAGTAGGCTTAATATCACAGTCCCATGTTTGGAATTTGTTGTTTTACGGCAGTAGTTCAGTAAAATAAATACTGAAATGTGTTCCTAAAATAAGTGTTTTAAGGTAAATATGTAGTTCTTAAACAGAGGGCAAATATTAAGGTAGTGTAGAGGGGTACATTGTCCATTTAGAAATCTGGTGCTGGAGGAAAATAAACTTCCTGAATCTTGGTGTGTGGGGCCTCAGACACCGTCAATTCTTCATTGACGGCAGCAATGAGAAGAGGGCATGTCCAGGATTGTATATCTTTAATGATGGATGCCCCATTTCTAATCATCTATATTCGAGGACGCCTTCGATGTCTGAGAGGCTGGTTCCCGTGATGCACTTGGCTGATATTTCTGCGGGTTTTTTTTTTAATATATATTTTCTGTGGAAATGATGGAAGTTCGGCCGGGTGATAATTGAAAGTTCAGGGAAGAGTTGCGGTTTTGGGAGGTTCGCCGCCCGTTAACACATGAGGGGCGCGGATGTAAACGCAGACTGTAACCCTCAGTACACAGATGTCCCGACCAGGGGATGTTCTGTTTTTCCGTTTTCATCTCGCAACCTAACATTTCTCTTCAGTACCACTTTATCTTTTCTATCGATGTCATTGGTACTGACAGGTTCGAAGACACCTAGCTGCCTACTGTTCCACGTCAGAATGCTATGGTTCCGATCTGAGACATCCCTGATGCTGGCACCTGAGCGTCAACATATCATCCGGGAGTCTCTATCGCGCCTACAGAATCTCGACTCTGCTCCTCGGTCGTTTCAATCTCCTTCAAACCCTGTAGTCCTCTTCAATACTCTTCGTTTGTGAGCAGCAGCTGCAGATTCAGTGCCAGAAACCCGGCCACAGCGACCCTCGCCCCTTTCTTGTAGGCAGTCATTAACGGTATTTACAGTGTCTTAATAGAGAGGGGAACGGGCACAGAAAACTCTGCACTGGCTCCCGTTTCCTTTCCTTCTGCTGACAAAAACCCAGCTGCCTCCCTCCTGCAATCTAGAGGCGCCGGCCTACCTGCAGCTCCTACCTGTCCACAGTCGCTTTTGTGAGCCAAAATCCATCGAGCGACAGCGCCAGTTGTTTAATGTGTTCAGGGGGGAGCCACAGCTCGATGTTTCTGATGCTAATTTGGTCATCTGGAAGACCACATATGAAGCACGGAACAAAACTCTGCCATCGGAGACATTCTTTCTGCACCACTGTACCCTTCTGGACGAGGGATGAAAAATTAGGGAGAAAAAGAGAAATGGATCAGATAAACCTGATCTCGCGAAGCCTGGTGATCCAAAGCTACTCCAAAGACTGGCCCACTCGCAACAATGCCCTTTCCCAGAATGGCCGCCCCGCAAAATTATGCTATTTTAACTCAACGTTTCTAATGAATCCCGCTCAACTATTGACGTCAGTCCAACTCCGAAAAGTTCTGTCTTTTAAAACTTAAGAGCGGACCTGATAGAAAAGATCACAGTCAAAATCTGAAATGCTCCCGCGAAGTTCCACCTTTTAAATCATGAACGCGCACCCGATTGTAATGGTAACTCAAAGTTTTCACACTGTTTCGTAAAATCACCAACTTCAGCTTCTCCAGTACCACATTACCTTGTTTTCGACGACAGTCAGGGTTGGGAGGAGCTGTTCCGCACAGCATGTCTGGATAGAGAGATAGATGGAGATAGACGGGTAGATAGATAGATAGATAGACAGATAGATAGATAGATAGATAGACAGACAGACAGACAGACAGACAGACAGACAGACAGATAGACAGACAGATAGACATTGTTACGTACCCCGTAACTGGGTTGCCAAACCAGCAGAAATGGATCACTCAGTTGGAGTCTGGAGTACTAGAACTAAGAAAGTTTTATTAAAGAAACAAGCAACACATTAATCGAAAGGATAATAAATGCAACAGTTCAGCGATGATAAACGCACATGTGCACAGAATTAAGATAACAGCATCAATCAAGCTCTATCGTTGTCTAGGGGTAAATGACCAATTTCAAAATGACTCAAAGTTCAGTCCAGTTTAGTAGTTCAGTTCGCAGTAATCGTTGCCATGGCGGTGGACAACGTGGGGGAAGAGAGAAATAGAATAGGAACAACTCATCATTCAGAACGGCTTCACTCACAGACCAGCAAGATGGCTCACAAACAGCTTTTGGGCGGGTCCTTGGTGATGTCACCTGAGGTCACCGACTGTGACCCCTCCTCCAGATGCGGTCGATCCTCTGCAGTGAACCCGGCACCCAGGCAAGGGCGGACACACACCGGGTTCCCGCTGATCGTACCTTTCCACCCTTGTCGTTGTCCGGTACTTCTCACCCACTCGTTAGAAGCGCACCGCTTCCAGGGTCTCGTTACCTCGGGTGGCGTGTGTGTCCGTCTTAGCGAACCTGTCCCTTTTTATCCCCCTGCTGGGGTATCGCCTGTCCATCACTTCAAACAGTTCAAGGTTCAAAGGGGGGAGCCGCTCCAGACAGCTCTTCCTCCCACATCCCTTCATTACACATCTCCAGACGCTGCTCCATTGTTCCTTATCTCTCCTTCCCCTGAGGGCAGGTGGCAGACCAACTGCTGATGCCACCGATGCTAGCGCAGGCCAGCAAACATCTTAATTTTATGTGTATTCTCGTAACACTTCCCCCCTTTAAGGATTTTTACCGGGAGGTAAAAATTACAAACATGACTACATTATCTGATACATACACAATATACATCTTTAACAGTTATTTAGCTAATACAGAGAATTTGAAGCTGTCAACACCTTGACAGACAGTCATCACATTTTCTGTTCCTTTTACACGTGTTATTAATAATCCCTTAGACCAGGCTCCAACTCAGCAAACTTCATAGTGGCCAAAAACACTGATGAATTGCGACCAATGTAACCTCTCATTTGGTTTTGTCCCGGACCACAATAACAAGGGTCGTCCCATTCCGACTCAATTTTCTCTCGCAAGGGCTTAGTAGGAGGGGGATGGGTATTGACCGCAGAGTTATTGCAAAACTTCCTGCAGTACCCCACCATCTCCAAAAGCCTTCTGAGGGCCCTCTTGTCTGTCGGGGTTGGGAGGTCAGCGATAGCCTGCACTGTAGCTTGCATCACTGCCAGCTGCCCCTGTGTCACCACAATTCCCAGGTAAGTGACATTCGTGTGGCCGAATTCATTTTTTCCAAGGTTCACTATCAAGCTGGCTTCAGACAGCCGTGTTAAATTGCCAATACACACCTCTGTGTTCATCAGCCCTTTAGTCACTGAATTACTCAAAAAATATGGGTGTTGTTTACTTGGCCGCCCTATTGTAACCGACATAACCCAACGTCCCAGTTCTTTGCATTTCCTCGGGACAATCAAACACATGGGTGCGAGTCGTTTAATTACTCCTTCGGGGATTAAGGGAAAGACCTTATCAGTAGACCTGGCCAAAACAATAGCCTTCTCCCATCTGACCGATCCCATCCTAATCTTTTCAAAATGGTTTTTTTTCTCTTATCAAGGGGCCCCTAGCTTCATTGATTTCCACGCTAACACCGACTAGGTTTGTTAGCATATCAAAAGCCGGTGACCGTCTCAGTTCGCGTCGGTCATGATCAATAACATTTTTCCCCCTGGGCAGCCGGTAACTCTCTTTCATGATTCCACCAACTGTTTCCTCCAGCACCGCAAAATGTCCACCGGGGGGTACCTCGTGGGCCATGTTAAAAACCTCATCCCCATAACTCTTTTGCACCACCCCCCACTCCTCATCTGCGGATGCTGTACTTGATTTCCCTTTCTTCCTTAGCACTTCCTCATCCGCACAATAGCCTACTAGTTCCCTTGTCAAGGCTGTGTCAGAGAGAGCTGTCTCGGCCAAAACCATCAGCCCCTCGTCTCGCTCCTGCGTCTGCACAAATTCTTTCCTGGCTACTGCTACGTCCGTCCCAGCTCCCTCACTACCTCTTATCTCACTACACCCTGTCTCATACAAGGTTGGCAGAAATGTTTCAGCCAAATTCACCATCGCGGGCGGGGCCTCCATGCTGGCAGGCTGACCCGTCAATCTCACGACTGGGAACACGATTCCTCCGGCGATGTCATTACCGAGCAAGACTTCCACGTCTTTCATCGGTAATTCGGACCTCACCCCGATCGTGACTAGTCCAGAGACCAGGTTGCTCTGTAAATGTATCTGGTGCAAAGGGACTGACTCTGTCCCTTCCCCAACACCTTTGACCTCTACCTCCCCAGTCTGGGTCTCTGAGCTAAACTCTAATACACTCTTCAGTATTAGTGACTGACACGCTCCCGTGTCTCTCCAGATCCGCACTGGAACTGGTTTTAACCTCTTTTTCACTGACACCAGTCCGGCCGAGATAAACCTCTCGCGCCCTTCCTGGACTTTTTCAGACCTGTCCTTCCCTAGCGGTTCGCTTAACAGCTCAATACAGCCATTCAAAATTTCCGCTTTTCCTTTCCCCGTCTCCTTCCTTGGGGCAAAGCACCTGGACGCAAAGTGTCCGACTTTCCCACAATTATAACAGACGACTCCAGGAGACTTCCTACCAGACTGCTCCCGGTCTACCTTATCCTTTTCACTAGTCCCCGGCTTACTTTCTGACTTTTCCGGTGGACTCTCCCCGCCGTCCTGACTACCCTTCTGGTAGCCTTTACTCGGGGCAACCTTCATTTTATGCGTCAACGCATACTCATCCGCTAACTTAGCAGTTGCGGCTAACGTGGCTGCCTCTTTCTCATCGAGGTAGGGTCTCATACCCTCAGGGACACAACCTTTAAACTGCTCAATCAGAACCAGTTGCAGCAGTCTGTCATAATCCCCCTCTACCCCTTTCGAGGCGCACCAACGCTCACAATATGTTTGCATCTCACGAGCAAACTCCAAATACGTGCGGTCCCACCGCTTCCTCGCATTCCGGAACCTCTGCCGGTATGCCTCCGGGACCAACTCATAAATCCTGAGGATGGCCTCCTTCACCACCTCATACTTCTGGGCATCTTCCGCGGATAAAGCGGAGTAAGCTTGTTGGGCCTTCCCTTTCAGTACACTCTGAAGTAAGACAACCCACTTATCCCTCGGCCATTCCTGACTTATGGCCACTTTTTCGAAATGGAGAAAGTACCGATCCACATCGGTATCGTCAAATGGGGGAACCAGCCTTACCTCCTGGGTCGCCCGGAACCCTCCACCTTGGTTCGGCACGAGCCCCTGCTCGGCCCTTATCTTTAACTTCTCCAGCTCAAATTCCCGTTCCCTCTGTTTCTCCTCTCTCTCCAACTGTCTGTCCCTCTCTCTCTCTTCTCTCTCCAACTGTCTTTCTCTCTCTTGCCTTTCTACTTCTCTCTCCTGCCTTTCTAACTGCTTCTCTTCGTGTTCTAACTGCCGTACCCGGAACTCGTGCTCGAGTCTCAGTTTTTCAAGCTGTACCTGTACCGCGTCTCCAGCAGGTTTTTCAATAGACACCACCCCCAGCTCACCTTGGGGAAACACACCTTTAGATACATAGTGCTCTACAATAGCTCTGTGTATCTCCTCTCTCCTCATTGTCGACTTCACCTTAGCAAGATTCACCCGTTTGGCCACAGCTATCAATTCCGATTTCCTGGCATCCTCTAATGCCTCCAAGGTCGGCGCCTTTATAAATTCCTCAACCTCCATTTCTGCTGTTTGTCTTTTCTTTCTTTCGGGAATTTTAACCCAATCAATTTACTCCGTCCCAAATTTAGCGTTCAAATTCGCGGACGAGAACCCCACTTATGTTACGTACCCCGTAACTGGGTTGCCAAACCAGCAGAAATGGATCACTCAGTTGGAGTCTGGAGTACTAGAACTAAGAAAGTTTTATTAAAGAAACAAGCAACACATTAATCGAAAGGATAATAAATGCAACAGTTCAGCGATGATAAACGCACATGTGCACAGAATTAAGATAACAGCATCAATCAAGCTCTATCGTTGTCTAGGGGTAAATGACCAATTTCAAAATGACTCAAAGTTCAGTCCAGTTTAGTAGTTCAGTTCGCAGTAATCGTTGCCATGGCGGTGGACAACGTGGGGGAAGAGAGAAATAGAATAGGAACAACTCATCATTCAGAACGGCTTCACTCACAGACCAGCAAGATGGCTCACAAACAGCTTTTGGGCGGGTCCTTGGTGATGTCACCTGAGGTCACCGACTGTGACCCCTCCTCCAGATGCGGTCGATCCTCTGCAGTGAACCCGGCACCCAGGCAAGGGCGGACACACACCGGGTTCCCGCTGATCGTACCTTTCCACCCTTGTCGTTGTCCGGTACTTCTCACCCACTCGTTAGAAGCGCACCGCTTCCAGGGTCTCGTTACCTCGGGTGGCGTGTGTGTCCGTCTTAGCGAACCTGTCCCTTTTTATCCCCCTGCTGGGGTATCGCCTGTCCATCACTTCAAACAGTTCAAGGTTCAAAGGGGGGAGCCGCTCCAGACAGCTCTTCCTCCCACATCCCTTCATTACACATCTCCAGACGCTGCTCCATTGTTCCTTATCTCTCCTTCCCCTGAGGGCAGGTGGCAGACCAACTGCTGATGCCACCGATGCTAGCCCAGGCCAGCAAACATCTTAATTTTATGTGTATTCTCGTAACAACATACATACAGATAGATAGATAGATAGATAGATAGATAGATAGATAGATAGATACATAGATAGATAGATAGATAGATAGATAGATAGATAGATAGATAGATAGGTAGATAAATAGATAGGTGGATACGTACAATAGCCGACAGAACCGCATGTCAGGATTGCAGTGAGGCACTCTGGGATATTGCGGGCAAAGCGAGGCGAGAGCAGCGGTGGCTTCTGGATGCCATACGACCATAAGGCCATGTGATGTAGAGGCAGAATTTGGCCATTCCGTCCAGCGAGACGACTTCGCAATTTGTTCCCAGCTGATCCATCACCCTTTCAGCCTCAGACTCGTGCCTTCTCCCCATCATCCTTTATATGTCTATAAACTCTTGTCTTGAATATTTTCAATTTCCAGCCGCCTGTGGCAACGCAGTCTAGAGGTTAATTTTTCGGCCTATATACAATCCTCTTCTTCTCCATTCTAAATGGTTGGCCCTGTGCTCTGAGGCTTCGTCCTCTGGTCCGAAATTCCCCCAGCGCGGGAACGTCCTCGCCAGATAAACTCCATCGAGTCCTTTTAGCATCCGACAGGTCCAATGGCTCCATGTATTATCAGAGAATGTACATCCTGAAATTCTTGCTCTTCGCATACATCCTCGAAACAGAAGAAAACCCTGGAAAAATAATGAACCACGAAAAATATCACCAGCCCCATCTCCCATCCCCACCCCCTCACTTGCTCCTTCAGGAAGCATCAGGGCTGACCACCCAACAAACAAACAAGTAACAGCAAACCCCACGAAGAGTGACGGAGGTCAACAAACCTACTAATCACTCGGTAATATCGACATATCTCATGTTCTCAATCTTACAAACAGGGAAGAGAGAGGTTTCACCCCTTTCCACACAGAGAGAGGAATAAAACAAACGTCACGTATCAGGATTTTCTGAGAATTTGAGGGCCAGCGTTAGAGAGAATAATTCAATAGATTTAGTCTCAACATTTTCATATGATATAATCTGACCCTTCCGAATCATTTTTTTAAACTTAAATTATATGATTAGAGGAGCGAAGTTGACGGCATTACTGAACGTGTCTGATACAAGATATTGCTCTAGCCCTGTGTTGTTCTTTTTTGGTTTTTTTTTCCTGTTTTTTTTCTTTTGGGGATTTTTTTGTTTATATATATTTTTTCTTTTTATTTCTTTTTTTAATGACTAATTTCATTATGAGTTTTGAAGTCTTTTATACCTATGTTACTTAAAATCCGTTTTGTATTTGCTGATTAAGATTATTCCAATAACTTTGTACCAACTTTGTTATTAAGTTTATAATTTGGAAAATTAATAAGAATATTTTAAAAGATTTAGTCTCATCCAAACTGAGGCTTTTCTTCCTCGGGTAAGGTGGCACTGAAACAAGGAATCATAGACTAATGGAAAAAGTTGAAATATTTAAGCGGAACATGAGATAAAACATCTTCACGGAGAGGTCAGTGGGAATCTGGAATGAGCTGTAAGAAACAGTAGTAAATGCAAGTTCAATATCAACATTCAGAAGACCCGCTGATGGGTACATGGATGCGAATGGAATGAAAGCGACGGTTCTTGTGCAGGCCAATGGGACTGGGCCAGACAATATGCTGTCACAAATCAGAAGAGTGAGGCGGTCTACTTATGTGTGTGGTGTTCGATAGCTCTACGTCCTAGCCCAAAGCGTCCTTTCCAGTATCTTTCCAACCCTGACGTGAGACTCACCCGTCTATATGTTCCTGCATTATCCATTCCACGTCTCAACATTTATCACAGCTTTTCTGGGGTCTTGTTTGTGGCTGCAGAGAACGCAAATATACTGGTCTAGACCGCAGTAATCTCAACTGCTGCTTCTCGGAATAACATGCAGTAGAGCCCAGTGGGCCCTGAGAAATTACCCAGCTCACTGCTCTTTAGCGCTATCTCTTCATTGGCCCCGAGCTTCCAAAACAAATCAGTTTTGATAAGTACAGCTTAGGAAACGTTTCTTCACAGACTTTTACAGCAGGGAAAAGATCCTTCAGCGTGTATGCCATTACGATCTAGATGTACATTCAAACTAATTCATGTCCCAGAAATGCTAGGTCAAAGGCAGGCAGATGTGACTAATGTAAATGGACAGCAGTACGGTATGGAACGGTTGGGCCGAAGAGCCTGTGTCAACACTGTAAGGAAAGTTTCATCCGAACAGTGACTCTATTCCTCTCAATAGATCCTGGCTGACCTGCCAACTTTCTTCAACAGTTTCATTAAGTTCTACTTAGTATTCTGTGCAAAGGTTCTTTTGTGCTGTAAGACTGCAGAGAAGATTCATTATGAATGTGGGGCCTTGTTCCATAATACGATAAGACCATAGGACTTGCGTGTAGAATTATGCCATTCAGCCCATCTAGTCTGCTAAGCTGATCCTAGATTCCACACTGAATCCCTTACGCCTTGCCATATCTTTGGATGCCCTAACCGATCAAGTAATGATCAACTTCTTGATTATACACAGAAATATAGACAGAAACTGTGCCTCCGACGAAGTCTGGGGCAGAGCGTTCCACAGATACACTACCCTCCGACTAACAAAATTCCTCCTTCCCTCTCACAAATAAAGACCATGGAAATTCAAATAAAAAATGTTGGTCGATCTCAACATCGGTAAAAGGACAGTTGACGTCTTGCGACGAGACCAGTCAGCAGGACTGGAGAAAAAAAGGTGAGATGTAGATTTAAAAAGGGAAAGACAGGGTTATAGGTGAAACCGTGAGTGGAAGTTTTGAAATAAATAGCTACGGAAGCTGATTGGTGAAAGAGGTCCGGAGCTGGAGAAGTCTGGCAGGTGAGAATAGAAGAGCATGGAAGAAAGAAAATCAGGTTGAAGCCCCAAAGGGAAGCTATTGGCGGGCACGGAGATAAGGAGAGACAGGGAAAAGGGGATGGGGCTTGGTGAAGGAAGGTGGGAGTGCCATTACCGGAAGTTTGGGAAATCGTCTTCATGCAATCAGCTTGGAGGCTACCCCGACGGAATATAAGGTGTTGTTCCTCCAACCTGAGTATAGCCTCGTCGCGATAGTCGAGGAAGCCACCGATTGACATATGGGAATGGGAATGGGATGTGGCATGAAACTAGGTGACCAATGGCAGATATCGCTTCTTTTAGGACCATGTTGTAATAGAGTATCTTGTGAGTATGATGTAATGGCCCTGTGATAGTGTGGTGATGTAATTCTCCCGCCAGTGTGAGGTCACATGATGTAATTTTCCCGCCGGTGTGAAGTCATGTGATGGCCTTTTCCAACAGGTATAAACCGGGAAAGCCCTGCTGTGACGCAGGAGTTTTGTGTTGCTTGGTTCGTCGGTGTTTAGTTTTGCTGCGTATTCGTCTCATGACGCAGTTTCACTTTAACACGGAGTTTTACCTCATATTTTAAGATGGAAAGGTTGCTGCTGGCAGTTTCGCCAATCGCTGTCAGTCTTTGTTTGTAGCATCTTTGATTCGCCTTTACAGTCCAGTATTGGAGAGTGAAAACCTTACCAATGTACCGGAACCCGAAGGACTGGGGAAAGTTGGTGTCGTTCGGTAGTTTTATAAAGGATCGACCTTATTGAATCTTCGTTCAACAATAGTGGCCTGCATCTGAGATAACATCTGCAAGAGCAGGAAAGTTTGGTGCAGTGTTCACCTTCCAGAGAAGAAGGTCAGTTCCTTTAAACCGTTTTATTTTCCTTCATTACGAATCCTTCATACAAGGCATATTTCGGCTGGAATCAGCAGTAACGTCACGTATTCGAGGAATTCTGTACTTCAGGGAGGCCTTTCCTAATTGACTGTATAAATCACTCGAACTTTCCAATTTGCCACTTTAAGACTGTGTTCGCATTTACCACTGTAAGAACCATTCCAGAGTTTGGCGGTTTGTTAAATTGCCGTAGAGCAGTTTACTTCCGGTTAAGTTAGTCGTTTTTGTTTTATTTTCACTATTTTTGATCAGACTTTAATAAATGTTTATGTTTGTTTATAAAAATCTGTCTCAATTCCATATCCATTGCTGTCGCCCACAAACACTGGTCATACCTCCTCTTACTTTCCCGATTCTGCTTGGCGGTCGCCGCCCCAGCCCATTTCGTAAGCCTTTTTCAGCTTTCTCCTCATATCAGACACATACTTCAGATAAGACTTCGGCTGCACCTCACCCGCGTCAGTCCCGAAAAAGAGGTCAATTGGCAGCCTCGCCTCACGCCCAACCATCAGATAACAGGGCGAATACCCAGTAGCTTTATTGCTTGTACAGTTGTAACAGTGGACCAAATGTCCAATATGTTGACTCCTTCACTTCTTTTTGCTGACCTCCAGAGTCCCAAGTATGTCTAACAAGGTCTGATTAAACCTCTCTGCCTGGGGACCGGCCTGCGGATGATAAGGCGTGGTCCTCGATTTCTCAACTCCCAGCATGCCCAGTAACTGATAGATGAGCTTACTCTCAAAGTCCCGTCACTGATCACTGTGTATCCGCCGGGGAAGGCCATAATGCAAGAAATACTCACCCATAACGCTTTCCCCACCGTCGTCGGCCTCTGGTCCTTGGTCGGAAGAGCCTGAGTATATCTCGTGTGGTGGTCCGTGATGACTAAGACATTCGTCGTGTTGCTGGCAACGGGTTCTATAGACAGAAAATCCACACACACCAGGTTCAAGGGCCCTGCACTCTGCAACTGTGAGAAAGGAGGAGCCTTCAATGGCAGTGTTTTCCAGCGTATGCAGCGAATACACGACTTGCAGTACTCTTAAAACTCTGACTTCATTCGACGCAAGTATCACCTGTCCTTGAGTAACCGATAGGTCTCCATCCTCAAATGTCTAGTCTCATGGCGCAGTGACTTCAAGGCAATCTTCCGATACTTCTCAGGCAGGACCAACTGCCAACACCGAGGTCGGTCCGGGGATGACGTTACCCGGTATAAAACTTGTTTCCTCAACTTCAACCGAGGCCACTCCCTCAGAAACGGAGGCACTGAAGCGTGTTTCTTCTTCACCGCCCAGGCCATATCCCCCTTATCTACGGCGTATCAAACGGCGCCAATGCCCGGACCATCTCGCTGAGCAGCTGCCACTTGCCCCGGACTCAATTCCAGCAGCTGCTTGGTCTTCAGAGCAGTCAGGTCACAGTAAACAGGGGGTAGGACGTCGTCAGAAGCCCCCAGCGGGTGCACTGCGCGAACCGGCATCTCCTTTTCGTCGGCATAGCGAACTGACGCATGGCCTTCACCCCAGGGTCAGTAACACTCTCCCACTCCTGGTCAGTCTCCAGTTCCTGATGCACCCGTCGGGACAAAGCGTCGGCATCGATGTTCTGGTTCCCCGGCCGGTACTTCATAAGACGACAAGGCCGCCAACCACCGATGGCCTGTAGCATCCAGATTCGCGGACTTCAGGATGTAAAGGGACCATGTTGTTGTCCGTCCTCACCTCAAACTTGGCCTCACTCAGCTTATCAACCATGCCCATTTCAACGGTAGGAACTCCAAATTGTGGGTGGTATAGTTCCTCTCGGAGGGCGACAAACTCCGGATGACAAACGCTACAGGCCTCAACCGGCTACCCTGATGTTGATACAAGACGGTCCCTAATCCCTCTCGGCTGGCATCGGTGTGTAGTACATAAGGTAAACGGGGTTCCACAAAAGCCAGCACCGGCGCCTGGGTCAGCAACTCTTTCAGCAATTTAAAAGCCTCCTCACATTTTGCATCGCACCTCTGTCCGAAAGGTTCCGCTGGGTAGAGATAATCTCCAGTCTGCATTCCCCTTGTCCTTTTCTGCCCCAAGAGAGGGTAACCAGGCAGAAGCTGGTTCAAGGGGTGACTCACTTTGGCGTAGCCCTTCACGAATCTCCGGCTAGGTTGTCATCCCTTCTATCTTAGCCGGGTCGTAACTACTCCATTCTTCGAGATTATGTGCCCAACATAGCTAACATACGTCTTGCAGAACTGGCACTTGTCCAGGGAGAGTTTTAACCCTTCCTCATTCAGTAGGCTTAGCACCTTCAGTAGCCTCGCTTCATGCTCTTCCAAGGTGTATCTAAATACTATCAAGTCATCCAAGTACCCCAACACATCAAACAAATTCATATCCCCCACCTTTTTCCACATGACCCTCTGGAATGTGACAGGGGCTCCCGATATGTCCTGGGGCATTTTTTCAAACTGGGAAAATCCCAGAGGGCATATAAATGCCGTCTTCTCTTTATCGGCATCGCTCATCGGGATCTGGTAGTATCCACTCCTCAAATCCAGAACACTGAACCACTTCGCTCCACTGGGACAGGTCAGCGCATCTTCGACGCTCGGGACTGTATACTGATCGGGGACAGTGCGCCGGTTTAACGTCCTATAGTCCATACACATGTGTCCCTTTCCGATCTTCTTCCGGGCCATTACTATTGGAGACACATAAGGGCTTCGTGATTCAGAGATGATTCCTGCTTCCTTCAACTTACGCAGGTGCTGGCGCACATTTTCCACATCGGCAGGGGACAGTCGCCACGACCTCTCTCTGATCGGCGTGTCCTCAGTCACCCGGATGGTGCGGCGAGTGCTCTTGAAACAACCCACATCGAAATCGCCAAGGGAAAAAAATATCTTCCAGCTGCAACATCTTCTGCACCAGCCTGTTCTTCCGACCCGGCGGCACCGGCGAGTTCCCAAAGTTAAAAGCCTCAGCAGTCAGCTTTTCTCTGTTTTCCAATCGTATCCCTCCAGCAGGCCTCAAGGGGGCGCTCGACATTACAGTTACCGGGAGCAAATGTGCCAGCGGCATCCGTCTCTTAAAAGTGATTTCTCTCGTTGTGCTGTTCTGACAATCACAGCAATCCTGTTCGCCTGTACCACCGAGGGCCTCTGCACTTCGAGCCTCACCAGCACCCCAGCCGGAAATCTTTACTCACCCTCGAGTTCCACTAAAAGGCCTCACCATCAAGCACACTGGGAATTCTAGGGGTTCCCATCACCCTCGCTACTTTCCCGGGCCTTATTGCCTTAGGCTTCGACGGGGTGCACCACACAGTCCCTCGCTTACGTTCAGTATCCGGCCCAGGGTGGCTCCGCACTGCCACAAAAGCAGCTCGAAACATTGGGTGCACAGACCGGGTCTCGAAAAAGTTCTCACCCGCCCTTTCCTGGCAGTCCCCCATGAGCCTCCGCACCACAAGGGTGTTGCTCCCCACCAGAATTGAAGCACCCCGCGTCTCAACCGGGTCCGGACAAACCAGCACTAACATCTCCGGAACTTCGGACAACCCCACATCGGCTACTGAAAACTCCAGTCTCTCTGACAAATACGCGTCATACGGATAATCACCAGCACTGACGCGCCAGTTCTCCAGTGCACTGAATGGGGTCACGGACGAATGCTTTAAACACTGGTTGTAAAACCAACGGTATAGTTACGCGACCTGCGACCCCGTATAGCGGCAAGCTGGATCGGAGTCCTATTACTCCTTCTGGAATCGGGTCTTTCGCTTTCGGGGTTCCTTGGTACATCGCTGGGAACGTGTTCTCCCAGAGACACCAGACCGTTCCCTCACTGGGTCTCCTCTAAAATTCCCTACACCTCTCCCTGCTTGGATGCCCGGGGACTCCCCCTCCGAGGGACTCCCTGTTGGCCACATTTCTGCCGGAAGTGACCCTCTTCCCCACAGTTATAGCGCACCCCCTGACAATCACATTCTGTCCAAAAATGTCCCTCTTTACCGCAGTTATAGCACACGCTAACGGCCACCCCTCTTCTCGCGGACCCCCCGCCACTCGCAACCTTCTGACCCAGTGAGAACTCTACACTCAAAAGAATATATTAAAAAAACATGGAACAGTCAAACTTATTACATTATCCTGTAGTAGTTAAACTCATTCCGATTACTTACACAAGGATAATCAAGTGGAAATCATCATTCACGAAAATCTTGTTTTAAAACATAATCTTTTACTCCTCTTCCAGCATTAATCTGGGTTATATCCTGACCACGCAAGAGGATATAACGCTGCCTTCACAAACTTCAAGACTACTCTCACTGGCGAATACGGAAGTAAAGTCATCATTAAGGACTTGCCCCACCTCCCCGACTCCAGCGCATGTTTTATCTTCTATCCCTGACCGGAACTACCCTCACTCTCTACATCCTCTTCACAACGTCTTGGGGGTTTCCATAATCCTACTCGCCAAGATCTGGCCTTCTGATGACGGAGAGGGAAGTAGGAGTTAACAGAGAGGGGAAAGGAGGTGATAGTCACGAAGACGGGCTGGCAGGAGGCAGAGCAGGGATACGGTTTGGGAAAGTGTGGGTTCGACGAGACTGGAATGGAGGGTTTAGCGAGACAGGAAGGGTTGAATGTTTCCGAAGGACTTTAGAATCGTGGAAATGCAAATCCCAGAAAGCCCTCGAGACACTCAAGGTACGTAAGCCTTTTCTCCGACTCACGCTTCCCACCTTCCCTCATCCCAGTCTCTCTGAATCCCCAGTGTCTATCACACTCACCAGTCTTTCCATCTCTCGTCTTCCTGTTTCCCCCAGATATTTCCTCTCTATCCCGCCTCTAAAACAATCTTTCTCTATCCTCACAGACAAGAGGAAAGCTGCAGATGCTGGAAATCAGAATAACACACACAAAATTCTGCATGAACTCAGCATGCCAGGCAGCGCCTATGGAGAAGCGTACAGTGGTTGTTTCGGGCCCACATCCTTCGGAAGGAGTGGGGGAAAAGCTGAGGAGTAGATTTAAAAGGTGGTGGATGTGAGAGAGAAATACCAGTTGATAGGTGAAACCTGGAGGGGTAGGGATGAAGTAAGAAGCTGGGATGTTGATTGTTGAAAGAAGTTGGAGGCCCTCCGCAATTCTTTACCTTACAACCCCTCCCCACTTTTTGCTTTCCGCAGGGATCGCGCCCTACACGACTCCCTTGTCCATTCGCCCCTTCCCCTAATCTGTTCTGGCCACTTATCCTTGCAAGCGGATCAAGCACTACACCTGTCCATACATCTCCTCCCTCATTACCATTCAGGGCATGAAACAGTACCTCCAGGTGAGGCAACATTTCGATTCTGTTGGATTCAGTTACTGTGTCCGTTGCGCCCGGTGTGGCCTCCTGCATATCGGTGACATATAACATAGTCTGGGAGACTGCTTTGTTTAGTATCTACGCTCTCGTCGCCAGATCAAGCGAGATCTCCCAGTGGCCACCCATTTTAATTCGTCGTCCCATTCCCATCCCGATATGTCCATCTATGGCCTCCTCCACTGTTGCGATGAGGTCACACTAAGGCTGAAGAAACAAAACCTTGTATTGCGTTTGGATAGTCTCCAATCTGATCTCATGAACATCAATTTCTCAAACTTCTGGCAAGGCCCACGGCCGGCTTTCGCCATTCTCCATCCCCTTTCTTTAGGTCAGAGGAAATGTCAGGGGTAAGTTTTTTATATATATATACAGAGAGTGGTAAGTGCGTGGAATGGGCTGCCGACAACCGTGTTGGAGGCGGAAGCGATAGCGCCTTTTAAGAGATTCCTGGATGGAGCTTGGAAAAATAGAGGGTTGTAGGTAAGCCTAGGTAGTTCTAAAGTAAGGACATGTTCGGCACAGCTTTGTGTACCGAAGGGCCTGTATTGTGCTGTAGGCTTTCTATGTTTCTGTATTTCTATGTTTCTATGTTTCCCCCCTCTCACCTTATCTCGTGCCAGCCCACTGCCTCCCTCTTGTGCTCCTGCCCTCTCTTTCATTCTTCAATGTCCCGGTGTCACTTTCACCAATCAACTTCCAGGCTCCTTACTGCAGCCCTCCCCATTCAGGTTTCACCTGTCCCCCGGTGTTTCTCTCTCCCCGCCCTCCCCGCTATCTTTTAAATTCACTCCTCAGCATATTTCACTCCAGCCTTGCCGAAGGGTTTCTGCCCGGAACGTCAACTGTACGTTTTCCCATAGATCTGCCTGGGCTGCTGAGTTCCTCCGGCATTTTGCATGTGTCTCTCTCCCGTTGTCAGTCTCTCCACGCCCACTCTCCAACCCTGGTCTCTCGTTGTGCCACCACCCCGCCCCCTTCTCGCTATCCTCCCACTCTCTCTTATTCTTACTTTTCCCGAAGTCCCTAACTCCCAGTCGCTCTCTCCCAATCCCTCCCGTTGTCTGTCTCAGTCCATGCTCCTACACTCCTTCCACTCTCTCTCTCACCTTCAGTTTCCCTTTTCCCACTCGACCATTCAAGCCCTTGTCTCTCTCACTCCGAATGTCCTCGTCCCTCTTTCCCTTCTCTCTATCCCCCAGTCTGTCTCTCCACAGTCTCGCTCTTTCTCTCACTCAGTTTATCTCTGTCTCCCTTAGTCTGTCGCCCTCTGCGCTTTATCCTCACCTAAACTCTCGCCCATATATCAGTCTCTGCTTTCCACACTTCCCGTCGCTCTCCCACGTTTCTCTCCCCAGTCTCTCTCTCTCATTCTCTCACCAATATCTCTCTCCCCCAGATTCTCTCTTCTCCAATTTTCGCTCACCCCAGTCAGTCTCTCTCTCTCTCTCTCTCTCTCTCTCTCTCTCTCTCTCTCTCTCTCTCTCTCTCTCTCCGCTGTCTCTCCCTTCACGGTCACTTCCCCATCCCCGTAGTGCTAAACATTTCTCCACAACAGGTTTATCTAATGCGAAGCGCATGTGCAAGGCTTACTCTAAATTCGTGAAGACTGCTAATTCTCTTTTTTGTTTCATTCTTATACAAAAGACTGAAATAACAAATGAGTTGCTTTTATTACCAATTTGGTCTTGAATGCCGTCAGATCCTGACCTGCCCTAGCCTAGGGTGTTTTGGAAAACTACAGAGGAGATGGCTTTGCCCTTATCGAAGAGCAGGGAATCGAAAGGCCAGGAGGCAGCTGACGTTATATTCGCGATGCAGCGATGTGCCGGGGAACAATTGGGACATGAGTCAGCTCATGATGGGATTCAGATGACAAAGTTTACTTGCAGTGAGACGACAGAAGGATGTTCAATTTGACAGAGTAGGCAATGACGTAACAGGGGAGTGGGACATGCACTTCAGAGTAATGGATTGAAGGGTTTTTTTTAACCGGAGGGAAAACTCAGGAAGACGAGATGGACATTGACTTATGAGTTCAACTTCCGGATGCCGGGAAGGTTATTTCGGCTGTAACAAAAGTAAATTCAATGCTGGCTTGTATTTCAAGTGAGATCAAATCTAATTCCATTCATCGTGTACTCTCTGTACTTAAGAAAAAGAAAAGTTGAATAGTTCATGATCTTCAGAGTGTTAACGGTTTCTGGGAGACGCGAGCAGACTGGAGTTGACAAACAGGGCACCCAGGAAAGAACGGCAGAGGAACTAATGACCCAATTATCCTTCGGTCCAATAGTCTTATCTCATGTCATTCAGCCGACTTAATTAACAATGATCCCTTTTCTCAAAGTATTGATAAAGTGCCTAACGAAAGCTCCTACCGCGTTGCGTTCATTGAACGTCTTTCCTACCCGGTATAACACACCCTGGGAGTGTCCAAGGAAGAAAGGCGCCTTTCTCACAAGGACATCAATAGACCTTCAGAAATAGACTTTATGCAGATGCTAATTGGACCCTGGACAGTCTTTGCTTGTGCGAGTAAACACACCACGATTTTGATGCCAGTTCATTGGACACCGTCAGTTGAAGCTAGGATATTTGTATACGTGGATGTGGCCTTTTCATAATATGTTGGATGCAATCAGTTAAATCTTTTTGCGGCGCTGTCTCATCTCTCCCAGCACGTACCAGGCTCGATCAGATCACTGAGAATTCCGCCCGTTCACTTTGCGATGGAAAATTGATGGATTTGCATTTACGATAGCCGCAGGATACATTGTCAGGAGGTGCAGCGGTGACGAGAGCGGGAGTATGGTGAACAAATAAATCTAAACTTTGGATGAGTTTAATAACTGGTAGGAGGTGGATGTCGTGGGCTGCGGGCGCGGAAGGGTCCGTTCTCGTGCTGTGTCTCTCAGCCAGTTTTATTCTCACGCTGCTACGTTCTCCAATGACCGGCAGTGTTGCAGTGTCAAGATGGAAAACACTGTGATTTCCAGGGAGACAAACTTAGATATTTTGTTTAATTAGTTTAACAATTGACGTGAGCGGATATTTCGCTGCGCTGATGAACTGCTCTCTGAACTTAGACTGAGTTACCCCATAAATAAAAGTGTTTGTGCAGCAACTTAATATCATCAGCATGTCTCCTGACTGTTCAAATATGTATTCCGAATAGTTGTAATTACTTGGATCCAACCGGGCAATGGTGAAGTAAAGAAACTCGGCAACACTCACCGACCACAGGATTTTGAAGTTTCCGGAGATGATGAGAAGTCAGATCACAGACATCCTCCTGCTCTCCATCTCCGGGTCACTGCGGTTCTCCGCCTTGTTCTGACCCCTCAGCCCCTTACGGACGCGACTAGTCACTAAAACGTGACTAACTGTCAGAGCGTTGAACAGGAGTATTGGCACGAACGGGAGTAATGGCGTGAGGACGGTAGAAAACCACCGATATCCCACCCACCCGGGATCCGTATCGTGGCCCGGCTTTCGAATACAGTCCGAGGGTATATTGTTGATCACTTTCGCGAGACGATATATAAAGAAGTTAGGCATATTTTTAAAACAGACAAGAACGCCGGTTGCTGTCAGACCGCAGCCGCAGTTTTCCAGGTGCAATACTTTATTTTCCACTTCTGGCAACAAATGGCGATAATCCGATCAAACGTAAAAGTGACGGTGAACCAGACAGAACTTTCTGTTGCTGCCTCTCCCAGCACAGAGATCACATTGCAGACGGGGTGATGTCCAGGAAAGTCCCGGGGAAGTAATAATAACCGACCCACCACAATATCACCGCAAACACGATGGTCAGTAGATCCGCCGCTGCCGTGGCCACCAGGTAGCGAGTGGTGCGGGTGGAGAGGCCGCACTTTCCCCGGGACAGGATCACCATCGCCACTAAATTCACTAGGAAACAAGCAAAGATAATAAATGAATTACTGTCTGTCTGCACCACAGGCCTCAAGGTAGAGATAAGCTGGAAACTGAGAATAACCAAACTTTTCAGATAGCTCATTTCTGGAGATTTAAAAATAGTAAAGCACAACTCGCAGATGCGTCAAAGGAGTGCATGCTTGTTGAAAGGGTACTGTACTCGGTACTGGGAGAAGAGCAGGATTTGGGAAACAGGCATTGTCAACTGAACGCCGAGGGAGCTTTAGAGCGATTAATATAAAACGCCCACCATCAGGGATTTGATTGATGGGTAAAGCCTCGATACCTCGGCGAATTTCTCAGTGATAGTGATTCCCGCCACCTTTATCCTGGCGCTTCCCTTACACAACGAATCCTGCTACCTCCACCTATGTCCATTTACAGGTTTCAAACTCGAAAGCGAATTTATTTCCCCTTTCTGCATGTCTTCGTCTCCTTCTGGACTCCCTTTTACCACCGCCCACGGAAGCTTGGCCTCGTTTCTTTTTAATTTCCGTAAATTTGGCCCGGATTCTTTCACGCCGTGTCAAGGTTAACCAATCAGGAAGTTTCAATATTCGCTTTTGAAGATTTTGCCTGGCTCTTTGAAACTTACAGTCATTTTGAACGTTCATGGATAACCATCTAATTTCCAAAGCAGTGACAATATAGGCACTTCAAAGCATCTGCCTCTTTTAAGGGTTGCTCCAATTTACTACAATATTATTCTAAATGCTTCGCTACTCATCGTTCCAGAGTGGAACATTGCATGAGCTTTACTCTGTCGGACATTGACAAAACCGGTTGGGTTGACCTCTTAACTCGCTCTTCACTTCACAGGTCACGGGACGTGTGTGTGTGTGTGTGTGTGAGGGCGGCGAGGGGTGGAGGGGGCGGGGGACAGCCACTCTAAAACGCACACAGACCCTTATTTGAGTTTCGAAGCTCCCGGCGGTTCGAAGGCAACTCACAAGTGATTCGTAAACACAAAATACTCTGCAGATGCTGGGGTCTCCGCCAATAACGTGTTGTGAGTGTAACTCTCAAGCGATATCAACCGTTCTCCCCTGGATCTCACCGGTGATACTTTTCCTACATTCCCTTCCAAATTGCAGCAAGTTCTGAAAACACAATGCAATACCTTTAAATTGGAACTTAAAACGTGTTCCATTATGGATCCGAAATAACAACAATAACCCGTAAAGGTGGCGAGCGCTCTGCATTATCAGAATTTACTTTGAAAGCGGTTTTGCATCGATAAATCAAAACTGCCTGCTATGAATCCACAAAATAAACCCCTAACCTGAAGTTTCCACTCTGCATCTGTTTCAACTGTCGGTGTATTTCAGTTAAAGCCACGCGTTAAACTGCAAGGGAACGTCTGAATGAACACAGGGATGGTCACAATGTCTGCACCGCATTCACTAATGCAACCGTGTCGCAAGGCTTTCGATAACTGAACAAGTCCCGAAACTGCGCACAAAGAACGGCAAATGTTAGTTCACCTGTGTTCTTACCAGGGACACCAATGACTGCAATGATCATGAAGTATATCTTTCTCACACGGTAAAATGCTGTGTGATATTCAATCCGTCTTCCAGCTGCCCGCCATCTCGCTGAAGAATCTCTGAGCTGATGAATCTCCGCGGTCGTTAATTTATACTCGCTCCAGCACACCGAATATTCAATACTACACAAGGCTGACGTGCCTTCCAACAGCTGGGGTAAAAATAAACATGATGTCATTCAAGTAAAATCCCAATTGTGATGAGGTCTGGATAGCTTGACACTAAATTACAAAATCTCAAAGACAAATAAATGACCTTGGAGAAGTTGTTGCGAAACGCACTCAGGCTCAGCTCTCGGTTTCATGATTGCTATTTTTGATCTTGTCCATTCCTATGCTGCATGGACTTTGTCATCGCAGACCAATGACATACGGTCAGTAGGGTGCTCCGTTTCACTTTGTGAATTGCCTCGGTTATAGATCTTGTTAAGGACGTGATTACGTTGCATCGGGAAATGGAACAATTCAGATAGTAGCGGAGAATATGTAATTCTCTCCTTGAAGTGGGGGAGGAAGACGTGCTTCTCACAGACGTTTAAACTTTATTTCAAGTATTCAGTGGTGAAAGCATTTCCCGATGTCAGCTGAATCTAATACGAAAAGCATCGGCTAGGTGGAAGTGTAAGTTTGAGCGTCATTAGCATAAGGTGTCGGTGTAAGGAAATGACACAGAAATTAAATTGCAAACCTGCCGATCTAGGCTACTGCACTTCCGGTGTTCGCAATTATGTCTCCACTACCTTAGAGAGGAAAACCAAACAACCGAGTTTGAGTTTGAGTGTTCATTCCTCATGGTCACGTAGTTGACCCTCAGCCCCTTGATTTTATCACACTTTGATTGTTTAACACTGACTTTTTATGTCTCTGACTGTGGCTTTCTCCAGTACTAGCTTTTTTTTTTCAAAATATGTCATGTGACTCACGCTGGAATAAAATAGTGGGTATAAGATGCCAGAAGTTCATGGCTAAAGCAAGCCGATCTATAGAAAGAAATAAAGAGGATGTTTGAGCTGAAGTGGCAAAAATGGCAGGCGAATCACACCCAGCAACTACTTACGAGAGTCCCCATTGTCTAAAGCGGCCGTGCTATAGCTGTAGAGCAAATGCTTGTCTGTTAACCCACGAGGTTTCCCGTATTCTCCACAAATATTCAAACAATAGGAAAGGAAACACCCAAAAAAAAGTTCCCCTCTACCACCACCCTGCTCCGTCTCGCGGAATTAGTCCTTACTCTTAATAATTTCTCCTTTGGCTCCCCCCACTTCCTCCAAACTAAAGGTGTAGCTATGGACACCCGTATGGGTCCTAGCTATGCCTGCCTTTTCGTTGGCTTTGTGGAACAATCTATGTTCCGTGACTATTCTGGTATCTGTCCCCCACTTTTCCTTCACTACATCGACGACTGCATTGGCGCTGCTTCCTGCACGCATGCTGAGCTCGTTGACTTTATTAACTTTGCCTCCAACTTTCATCCTGCCCTCAAGTTTACCTGGTCCATTTCCGACACCACCCTCCCCTTTCTAGATCTTTCTGTCTCTGTCTCTGGAGACAGCTTATACACGGATGTCTACTATAGCCAAATGACTCTCACAGCTATCTGGACTATTCCTTTTCTCACCCTGTCTCTTGCAAAAATGCCATCCCCTTCTCGCAATTCCTCCGTCTCCGCCGCATCTGCTCTCAGGATGCGGCTTTTCATTCCAGGACCAGGGAGATGTCCTCCTTTTTTAAAAAAAGGGGCTTCCTTTCCTCCACTATCAACTCTGCTCTCAAACGCATCTCCCCCATTTCACGTACATCTGCTCTCACTCCATCCTCCCGCCACCCCACTAGGAATAGGGTTCCCCTAGTCTTCACCTACCACCCCACCAGCCTCCGGGTCCAACATATTATTCTCTGTAACTTCTGCCACCTCCAACGGGATCCCACCACTAAGCATATCTTTCCCTCCCCCACCTCTCTGCATTCCGCAGGGATCGCTCCCTACACAACTCCCTTGTCCATTCGTCCCCCCCGTCCCTCCCCACGGATCTCCCTCCTGGCACTTATCCTTGTAAAAGGAACAAGTGCTGCACATGCCCTTACACTTCCTCCCTTACCACCATTCAGGGCCCCAAACAGTCCTTCCAGGTGAGGCGACACTTCACCTGTGAGTCGGCTGGGGTGATATACTGCGTCCGGTGCTCCCGATGTGGCCTTCTATATATAGGCGAGACCCCACGCAGACTGGGAGACCGCTTTGCTGAACACCTACGTTCTGTCCGCCAGAGAAAGCAGGATCTCCCGGTGGCCACACATTTTAATTCCACATCCCAGTCCCATTCTGACATGTCTATCCACGGCCTCCTCTACTGTAAAGATGAAGCTACACTCAGATTGGAGGAACAACACCTTATATTCCGTCTGGGTAGCCTCCAACCTGATGGCACGGACATCGATTTCTCTAACTTCCGCTGGTGCCCCACCTCCCCCGCGTACCCCATCCATTATTTATTTTTATACACACATTCTTTCGCTCACTCTCCTTTTTCTCCCTCTGTCTCTCTGACTATACCCCTTGTTCATCCTCTGGGTTCTCCCCGCCCCCCCCCCCTTGTCTTTCTTCCCGGACCTCCTGTCCCATGATCCTCTCATATTCCCTTTGCCAATCACCTGTTCAGCTCTTGGCTCCATCCCTCCCCCTCCTGTCTTCTCCTATCATTTTGGATCTGTCCCTCCCCCTCCCACTTTCAAATCTCTTACTAACTCTTCCTTCAGTTAGTCCTGACGAAGGGTCTCGGCCTGAAACGTCGACTGCACCTCTTCCTAGAGATGCTGCCTGGCCTGCTGCGTTCACCAGCAACTTTGATGCATGTTGCAAGAAAAAAAGGATACGCTACAGGGGCGTTCTTCTTGATACAAATGCAATCCCTGTTTTTCCGTCTTTGTATCATCTGTTTCTGCTTGGTCTCCGCCTGTACTACTGAAATCCTCCATTTCCATCTTTTGGCTTATCAGATCAGTCTTTTAAGTTTCAATTTCTTCCAGTCAAACTGTATAGCTACATTCTCCTAAATCTGTGACCCTGGCTATTTATTTTGTCGTTTCCAACTGAAACTCGTTCTAATGGCCCGGCCAGGTCAGCTAAACAGTGTCCCCAGACCACCAGGTCGCAGTCTGTTCCTTCTAAAGCCTGTTACTTTTCACATATCTTATCTGAAATGGTCTCAGATTTACCAGATCATCAGAAAATAAACCATTTGTTTTTTACTGATTTGCATATTATTGTGCCTTCTGGAGAACACGTTCTATCTATCGGTCTGTCTATCTGTCTATCTATCTATCTATCTATTCTATCCACTGGAGATACCTGCATGTGCCGGTTGTAAGGTGTCAGAGCGAGTAGACTTGACAGACAGACAGAAGCTCGGGAGAGTTCCTTAGTAAGCTATTTTGGGGAAGCTCATATGTGAAATGCGTGGGATGTTTAATTTCAGTCTGACCTGAACATGACAACCCCATCATTGCAGGGACCAGAATGGCGAACATTCATTGCTTTCCCTTTGCTGCAAATACCGTATAAGATTTTTTTTTGTCAGATACGTGGGGCCGCCATTTATTACAATGTTTAATTTCAGTTCGAAAAAAATCCAACAAAATTAATTGCGCTAACTGGACTTTACTATTCTGCTCGATGCTTGCTTCAAGAGATGTTTGGATAAGTACACCGATGGGAACGGTACTGAGGTTATGGACCAGATGAGGGTCAATGAAACGAGGCCACAAGGGCGGACAAGATGGGCCATCGGACCCACTTAGTGTTGTCGTGCTCTATAACTCTGTGAATCTAAATACAATGCAGCGTCTGCTTTCCGAACTACCAACTGCACGTCAGTCGGTTCTGAGTCACAGATTGTCATCATTCTGTATTTCCTGCGGGTAAGAAGTACTTCACATATCTTTCTGAGCAGTGGACCTGGACTGATTCTTCATTAACATGGAGAGTGACGTAGTTAATTCAGAAACAAAGGTTCTGAACTTAAAGAGGGGTAACTTTGAAGGTATGAGACATGAATTAGCTAAGATAGACTGGCAAATGACACTTCAAGGATTGACGGTGGATATGCAATGGCAGGCATTTAAAGGTTGCATGGATGAACTACAACAATTGTTCATCCCAGTTTGGCAAAAGAATAAATCAAGGAAGGTAGTGCACCCGTGGCTGACAAGAGAAATTAGGGATAGTATCAATTCCAAAGAAGTAGCATACAAATTAGCCAGAGAAAGTGGCTCACCTGAGGACTGGGAGAAATTCAGAGTTCAGCAGAGGAGGACAAAGGGCTTAATTAGGAAGGGGAAAAAAGATTATGAGAGAAAACTGGCAGAGAACATAAAAACGGACTGTAAAAGCTTTTATAGATATGTAAAAAGGAAAAGACTGATAAAGACAAATGTAGGTCCCCTGCAAACAGAAACAGGTGAATTGATTATGGGGAGCAAGGACATGGCAGACCAATTGAATAATTACTTTGGTTCTGTCTTCACTAAGGAGGACATAAATAATCTTCCAGAAATAGTAAGGGACAGAGGGTCCAGTGAGATGGAGGAACTGAGCGAAATACATGTTAGTAGGGAAGTGGTGTTAGGTAAATTGAAGGGATTGAAGGCAGATAAATCCCCAGGGCCAGATGGTCTGCATCCCAGAGTGCTTAAGGAAGTGGCCCAAGAAATAGTGGATGCATTAGTGATAATTTTTCAAAACTCGTTAGATTCTGGACTAGTTCCTGAGGATTGGAGGGTGGCTAATGTAACCCCACTTTTTAAAAAAGGAGGGAGAGAGAAACCGGGGAATTATAGGCCGGTTAGCCTAACGTCGGTGGTGGGGAAACTGCTGGAGTCAGTTATCAAGGATGTGATAACAGCACATTTGGAAAGCGGTGAAATGATCGGACAAAGTCAGCATGGATTTGTGAAAGGAAAATCATGTCTGACGAATCTCATAGAATTTTTTGAGGATGTAACTAGTAGAGTGGATAGGGGAGAACCAGTGGATGTGGTATATTTGGATTTTCAAAAGGCTTTTGACAAGGTCCCACATAGGAGATTAGTGTGCAAACTTAAAGCACACGGTATTGGGGGTAAGGTA
The DNA here is from genome assembly GCF_963921235.1 of Mobula hypostoma. Taxonomy (NCBI): domain Eukaryota; kingdom Metazoa; phylum Chordata; class Chondrichthyes; order Myliobatiformes; family Myliobatidae; genus Mobula; species Mobula hypostoma. Next base: position 172,111 of record NW_026948252.1, on the reverse strand, counting down.
TTGGTGTGGGTGGAGAATTGGTTAGCAGACAGGAAGCAAAGAGTGGGAATAAACGGGACCTTTTCAGAATGGCAGGCGGTGACTAGTGGGGTACCGCAAGGCTCAGTGCTGGAACCCCAGTTGTTTACAATATATATTAATGACTTGGATGAGGGAATTAAATGCAGCATCTCCAAGTTTGCGGATGACACGAAGCTGGGTGGCAGTGTTAGCAGTGAGGAGGATGCTAAGAGGATGCAGGGTGACTTGGATAGGTTGGGTGAGTGGGCAAACTCATGGCAGATGCAATTTAATGTGGATAAATGTGAAGTTATCCACTTTGGTGGCAAAAATAGGAAAACAGATTATTATCTGAATGGTGGCCGATTAGGAAAAGGGGAGGTGCAACGAGACCTGGGTGTCATTATACACCAGTCATTGAAAGTGGGCATGCAGGTACAGCAGGCGGTGAAAAAGGCGAATGGTATGCTGACATTTATAGCGAGAGGATTCGAGTACAGGAGCAGGGAGGTACTACTGCAGTTGTACAAGGCCTTGGTGAGACCACACCTGGAGTATTGTGTGCAGTTTTGGTCCCCTAATCTGAGGAAAGACATCCTTGCCATAGAGGGAGTACAAAGAAGGTTCACCAGATTGATTCCTGGGATGGCAGGTCTTTCATATGAAGAAAGACTGGATGAACTGGGCTTGTACTCGTTGGAATTTAGAAGATTGAGGGGGGATCTGATTGAAACGTATAAGATCCTAAAGGGATTGGACAGGCTAGATGCAGGAAGATTGTTCCCGATGTTGGGGAGGTCTAGAACGAGGGGTCACAGTTTGAGGATAGAGGGGAAGCCTTTTAGGACCGAGGTTAGGAAAAACTTCTTCACACAGAGAGTGGTGAATCTGTGGAATTCTCTGCCACAGCAAACTGTTGAGGCCAGTTCATTAGCTATGTTTAAAAGGAAGTTAGATATGGCCCTTGTGGCTACAGGGGTCAGGGGGTATGGAGGGAAGGCTGGGTTCTGAGTTGGATGATCAGCCATGATCATAATAAATGGCGGTGCAGGCTCGAAGGGCCGAATGGCCTACTCCTGCACCTATTTTCTATGTTTCTATGTTTCTATGATCGCTTCATCTTACTCAACTAGTTTGCTTATAACCTACTGAAGCCTCTTGAAAATGTCGTCATATGAAACAGAATCAACTTGTCTCATAAACATGATTGGAAATGTTGCATTAGCCACGTTGTTGATATAGATTGGCAACAATTGGGGATCAGCGCGGTTCCAGACACAGTACTTAGAACATAGAATAGTACGGCACAGGACAGGCCCTTCGCACCACAATTTTTGCCGAACCTTAAACCCTACCTCCCATATAACACCACCTCAAATTCCTCCTAGCGATCTAGCAGAACATATCTGTCTAGCAGTCTCTGAAATTTCACTAGTGTACCTGCCTCCACCACTGAGTCAGTCAGTGCCTCAAACTCACCACGTAATGTTGCAGACACGATATCCCCATCTCATAAGCTTCACACCTGTACTCAGTGTCCTCCTCATTTGATACCCCTTGTACATTGTCGTGGTCTTCGGTTTCTGTAGACCATTCGATGTATTTTGAGTTCAGAATGTTTCTTCTTCGTTTAACTTCTATCGCCTGGTTATCTGGGTTACTGTCGTCTGTTGTCAGCTTGAACCAGTCGTCCTCCTTCAATAAAAAGGCAGTTTTCGCCCAGAGAACTGCCGTTCCCTTTTTTCCCTTCTATTATCTGTAAGACATGAAATCCGTTGTACGTGAAAATCCCTTGAGATCAGAAGGTTTTGTGAAGCACAAACCCGCCTGTTTGGCATCAACAATCATTCAAAGATGAAGTAACGTAGATCCCGGTTCTTCTCAATTCTGAAAATGGTTCCGAACAACTGAACCTCTTAACGATGTCTGCATGATTTCATGCATTAAATTGCTCCCACATGCTTGACTGATTAGATAGTTACATTAACCTATAGACAGGCTAGCGCTATTGACATCAGTTGATCTGGGGTTGAGAGGGTGAACAGCTTTAGGTTCCTCACATGAATATCACCGAATATCTCAAGTGGTCTGTACGTACCAGCTGTGGAATGAAAAAGATCCTCTTTCACCTCAAACGGTTGAAGAAATTTGGTATCTGGTCCCAAATCCTAAGCATTTTCTATAGAGGCACATTTCAGAGCATCCTGACTGCCTTCTCCAAGAGGGAGCTGGAGAGGGAAGACAACGAAAGCGATTTAAAATCCACGAACCTCCTTCTGCTTAAATAGGTACATGTTTTCCTGTAAATGATGCATAATTTATATTAATTCAACTTAATGTCATTTATCTCTGTCAGGTATGCAATGCAATATGCTGCTGTTTGAAATGCGAATGTTCATGGCATTTACACCTCTGGGTGCCTATGAAAGTAAAGCCGAACGCGAACTCAACAGTGGAGTCTCATATTCTTCGTAAATTCAGGAGACAAAGCAATGTTTCTGCCCAGGATTGAACTGGGGACCTTCCGCGTGTGAAGCGAACGTGATAACCACTACACCACAGAAACCGTGCAGAGCGGCCAGTGATCTGAGCTGTTGAGAAATGGCCCGAGACACCCCCTCCCCAGTCCGCGGTCGAGAGGTTGTCGGGAGGAAGACGAGACGGAGTCGGGGAGTGCGGATCAGAAAAAGTCGGAGCGGATGGGGATTTTGCGAATTCTTTTGGGTTTCTGGCCTGTAATGTGACGAATCTCAAGGTTGTATAATATGTATACGTTAATAATAAATGTACTTTGAACTTTGTATCGTCTCCATTGCAGGTTCCCGTACTTCAATGTAATAATGCCCATTTCTGGTCGGTCTAACTCACATAACCTTGCGTTTTACTGGAGAAATCCTGAAGTTCAGCCTATGTCAGGGTTCTGTAAGATGAGCTTTGATTTTGGCCCCCAAGTGTTTGCGACGTGGCGGCACCAAACTTCATTGCACTCTGACCTCGGGTTAGACGGCTTCACTGACCAACTGGAAATTTGCCACACTGATCGCAAGTCTATTTTCACTGTTTTAATATCAAGGATAGCAGTTGAAAATCTTCAAGCTGCATTGGAATTATGATCATTGTATTTTTAATCGACGCCAGCTAATCAGCTATTTATTACGTGAATGGAATGTAGAAATAACTCCGCCCAAAACGAGATAAATTCTGTACAGTGGAGACCCCCGGTTCAGTCCTGGGCAGAAGCATATTTGAACTCCAGTGTTTGGGGGGAACTTGAGACTCAACGTGTTAGTTCGCGTTCAAGTTTTTTTTTGTCTTTGGCTTCCAGGGTGTAAATACTATGGACATTCGCTGTTCAACATTCGCCTTTCCAGCATCAGCACATTATATTTCAAACCTGAGAAAGATAAATTACAGAAAGCTGAATTATAATATATATATATATATATATATATATATATATATATATATATAATTTACAGGAGAACATAAACAGATATAAACATAAGGGGGTTCGTAGATGACCGAGATTGCAGGACCCAGAATGCACTTCCTCATCGCACATTTCGGACTCAATGTTCAAATGCTCCACCACACGTTCCAACAAGTATTAAATTTATACGATATATACAGAGACATGCATACAGTACGCTTCTGTGGAGTGTTGGTCAAGGTGCGACATGTAACAGGTAACAGAACTGCTTGCATTTGTAAAGCAAAAATTAAAACATCTTCGGTACTCTCGCTTCTACCGGTGTCCACACGGTGGCGCGCCAGCTCACGAACTAAATTGAACGGCGCCTTTCAAATTTCTCACCGCAGTCTGTCACGTCCGTTCTCTTCACCGCGGATTATATGTTAATTAAAGTAAGTGACTGAACCATGTGCCGATACATTTATGGATAGCAGGAAGTGTTACCAGCCAGAGTTACTTGTGGGATGATGCCAGCTGTAGAGTAATGGATCACGTCAAATACATCCACCGAGTCCACCCTAACACCAGACAAGCCATCACGCTGATATTTCAATAATGCTCATGTTCCAATCCGATCCGTCGGATCGCAAGCAGACCCGGACATCAACGGCCAATTAAACGACCTATTGTGAACGTGAATTATATTGGTTACAACAGCCTTCAGGAACGGAGTGGCTAGTCGATCGCATCAAAGGTCGCAGTGGAGGGAACACATTCGAGCCGGAAGGATCTTACCATTGGAAACGAAATCTCAGCACGTCAGTAGAATCGGGGGTGTTGTCCTCTCTTTAACAGAGGATTGGTGAACACGGGACATGTGCAAATTAATTTATAGTTCTTTCTTGAATTAATGCATCTTAATTTTGATACAGAGGTTTGAGATGTCAGCATCTTGATACCATTTACGGTCATTGAGGCTACGATTAATATCTCTTTTGCACACTCACAACACGCTGGAGGAACTCAGCCGGTCGGGCAGCATCGGTGGAAACGAACAGTCAACGTTTCGGGCCGAGACCCTTCGTCATACCCGGAACGTTGACTGTTCGTTCCACGGATGCTGCCCGACTTGCTGAATTCCTCCAGCGTGTTGTGCGTGTTGCTTTGACCCCGACGTCTGCAGAGTACTTTGTGTTTATAATATATTTTTTGTTCGCCTGTGCCTGAATCAATTCGCCGATGCAAGTAAACATTGAGTTTAATCGTTAGCACAACGAACCAAGGTGAGGTGCAATTAGCAGTAATTCTGCAGAAGCTGGAAAGTCAAGCAACACACATCAAGGTTGCTGGTGAACGCAGCAGGCCAGGCAGCATATCTAGGAAGAGGTGTAGTCGACGTTTCAGGCCGAGACCCTTCGTGAGGACTAACAGTTAGTCCTGAAACGTCGACTGTACCTCTTCCTATAGATGCTGCCTGGCCTGCTGCGTTCACCAGCAACTTTGATGTGTGTTGCTTGAGGTGCAATTAGAGTGTTTTTGAAACATGGTTTCAGGAAAGGTCTGGTTCGTTGCTTCAGCTTTTAGTTAATTGGATTGAGAAGACTGGAATATGGGGATACTTGATGCCTTGATTCAACAAAGAAACCACCTGTTCAGACACGTTCAACAAAGGGAAGTAAGGTTACGCGTGTTGAACGAAAGAACCAAACAGGGAGAATGTTTGTAGCCCCGCGGGCACATGCCTTTTAGTGAATCAGGGAAGGTCTCCTGCAGCGTTGTAAGCTCACGCTCTCTTTGCTCAGATCAAAATCAAAGGCGCATCGCCTCGAAGTTAGATACAAATAATAAGCCGGGTGTCTTAAAGGCACACAATTAAATGTAACATATCAGTTGAATGCTCAGCTTGAGAAACGCCCGGTCACCTGGGCGTTGCAAGCATTAAAATCACAAGTGCTCTAGTTGAGGCTCGAACTCACAGCCTCGGCATTTCTCCGCCGTGTACTGCCATATAAGTACCGCGCTAACCGATTGCGCCACTAGAGCCCAGTGCTGCAAACACGTGCTTTTAAATATCTAGAAAGAAAATTAGAAGGAATTCATATATCATAGATCATACAGCATTGAAATATACGTGAAAGGCCGTTTGGCCCAGAATGTATTACCGTACTAACTAAAAAACAAGTCAAAAACATTCAAACTCGAATCCCTCTTTCCCACAATGTCCATATCCCTCGATTTCCTTACATCCATGTGCATATCGAATCATCAAATGTGCATATCAAATACCACCTATAAACTTGTTGATGATGTAAACATTGTAGGTAGAATCTCAGATGGAGACGAGAGGACGTACAGGAGTGAGATATGCCAACTAGTGGAGTGGTGTCGCAACAACAACCTTGCGGTGAACGTTAGTAAGACGGAAGAGCTGATTGTGGACTTCAGGAAGGATAAGACAAAATAACACATACCAATCCTCAGAGGGATCAGAAGTGAAGACAGTGAGCAGTTTCAAGGTCATGGATGTCAAGATCCCTGAGGACTTAAGCTGGTCACAACATATCGATGCAGTAAAAAAGAAGGCGAGAAAACGACTATACTTCATCGGGAGTTTGAAGAGATTTGGTATGTCAACCAATAACTCAAAAACCTCCAGAGATGTGCATTGGAGATCGTACTGCATCACTGTATTGTATGGAGGAGGCGGGGAGGGGCTACTGCACCGAACAGAAAGAAGCTGCAGAAGGTTGTAATCCAGTCAGCTCCATTTTGGGTACCAGCCTGCAAATTACCCGGTACATCTTCAGGGAGCGGTGTCTCAGAAAGGCAGCGTCCACTATTAAGGACCACCAGCACCCAGGGCAGGCCCCTTTCTCTCTGTTACCATCAGACAGCAGGTACAGAAGCTTGAGGGCACACACTCAGCTATTCAGTAACGCTTCTTCCCCTCTGCCATCGATTTCTAAATGGACATTGAATCCGTGAACACTACCTCACTTTTTAAATATATATTATTTCTGCCCTTTTTCACGATGTTTAATCTATTTGACATACATATCCTGTAAATGATCGATTGATTGATTGATTGATTGATTAATTGATTTATTAATTATCAACTTTGTTCTTCTATATTATGTGTTGCTTTGAATTGCTGCTGCTAAGGTACAAAATTTCACGACACATTCCGGTGATAATAACCCTGATTCTTTTTTTTTCCTGATTCTGATCTCTTTAAAGCCGCTAATAAGCTTTTCTTTTTGCCACCGTACCGGGCCGTGCACTCCAGGCATCCACCACTCTGATCAAAAAAGCTTGATCTTGTCATCTCACTAGAATCTACCTCCTCTCATCTTCAATGCATGGCATCCGGTATTAGTTACTTCAGTCCTGGGAAACCGACACTCCCTGTCTACTCTATCACTTTCTCTCATACCCTTCTAAACCTCTGCTAGATCTTCCCTCAGTTCCCGGTGCTCCAGAGAAAACAAACCATGTTAATACAACCTTTCATAAACGCACATGCCCTCTAATCCAGGTAAATCTCCTCCGAACCCTCTTCATACCTTCAACATCTTTCTGACAGTAGGGCGACCAGAATTGAATGCAATACTACAGAAATAGCCTACCCTAAGTTTTATAAATTTGCAACATAACCTCTTCACTTTTGAATTTCATATTTCGACTAATAAAAGCAACTTTTATCTGACAAAATCAAGGTTGATCGATCAACCGCCTTATCGTTCTTCGTTTTCATCTCAAGAGGGTAAAACTTGAGGTTCAAAGGTATACAACTTTTCTTCTTCTTTGGGTGGAAACTTGTGATACCTAAAGTTACAATCGATTTGCTACATGTGATTATAAGAAATAGCAACAAATTGACATTTTCTGGCACTGATAACTTTCATTGGTATTGGTATGAAACCTTAGTTTCCTTCATGGTGCATTAATAGATATCAGAAATTTTCTTACAAATCTTGAAAGAGTGACAGAATTTTGACAGAAACATATATAAGTATCGAAAGTCTAGGGTATATTACAGGCCCTTCGGCCAACAATGTCTTGCCGACCATGTAACCTACTCCAGAAGTTGCCTAGAATTTAACTACCGCATAACCCTCTATTTTCCTGAGCTCCATATACCTATCAAAGAGTCTCTTAAAAGGTCCTATTGTATCCTTCTCTACCACCTTCGCCGGCAGTGTATTCCACACATCCATTACTCTGTCCGATATTCCCGTTGTACCTTCTTCCAGGCACCTTAAAACTATGCACCCTCGTGTTAGCCATTTCAATTCTGGGGAAAAGCCTCTGACTATCCACACTATCAATGCCTCTCATCATCTTATACACCTCTATCAGGTCACCTCTCATCCTCCGTCGATTCAAGGAGGAAGGCTAAGTTCGCTCAACATAAGGCATGCTTTCCAATCCAGGCAACATCCTTGAAAATCTCCTCATGTAAAACCCTAAAGAGAAACCACAAATCATTCATCAAACTACACTCCTATCACAAATGATCTAGAGAATTGTAACAACATGCGTTTAGCAAAGAGTCGCCTCTCGCTTAGATAATTAAAATATACTCACAAAAAGAGCAGGAAAAGATGCCGGAAGTGTATGAAAGGACGCGAAGAACAATCAGTATTACAGCGGCTTGCCATTCGACTTTGTTGCTGTTGCTTCCGTAGTTGTTTCAGCTGTAGCACAAACGTCACATGGATCATGTAAAACGGTGGCTGAGGGGCCTAATAATCCTGCGGATGTAACCAGAGAGCTATGGATGGTAATGAACCCCATTGCAGAGTAATGTCTATCACAACTGAGCACAACTAAGTAGTTGACATGTTAGTACAGACTTTTTTTATTTTATTAAGTGCAATCGTGAACAATAGCCAGATAAGAAATGCTGATCAAGTCAACTAGTTCCCAAAGAGAACTCTGATAGGCCAGTCAGATGGTTTACTGCTGCTCAGCGATAGGAATAGCACAAGGGTCGTTAGCCCCTGTACCCCAGAAACAAACCTGAGCGGTGCGGCGGAGGTATGGGCTGTGCATGACCTGATCTGAACGCATCATGTTGACTCATAACAGATCGTGCTCACGGTGGAACAGCTAAGGTCAAAGATGGGGAGATTAGCACTGATGGACAAATTATACCTCCACTACCCCCTAATTTCCATGGAGGAATCTGGCAGGCAATAATTGTCAGTCTAAGTCTTAAAAGGACAGCGGCATCTCACTGTACTCCGGGGAAACTGGAAAGCCGAAACTGGGATGGCAGCCGTTTCTCTGTCGGGACGATGGCAATGGGTGCAGATTCTTACTCAGGGACGGAGATTCGTGCTCAGAGATGGAGATTTTTAGTCAAAGATGGAGATTCTCACAGAGGGGTGGAAGTTGTTACTCAGAGATGGATATTCTTACTCAGGGATGCAGATTCGTGCTCAGAGTTGGAGATTCTTACTCAGGGACGGAGATTCCCACAGAGGGGCAGAGATTGTTACTCGGGGTGGAGACTGTTACACAGAGGATGTAGATTGTTACTTGGGGATGGAGATTCTAACTCAGGGATGGCATCAGATACACTGCAAGTGCACTCAATAAGGTTGTTTTGTTTTTGTTTGTGGAGCATAAGGGAAACTTAGTTGGTGTACACATAGACATTTACTCGACATTTATACCCGGCCACTTTCGACAATGTTCACCCCATCCTAGAAGAATTCACACATTTTTAGGCGTGATCCACCTGACGTTAGAGGACGTCAAATAATGTCTCAACTTTATTCCGTTCAATGATCGGCCGGTTTTGGCCATGGGCATTTGGTAATTTATGGCCCAGTATTTTCTCAGCGTGAGTAACGTGGAAGATACTAGTTGAAGGTCATAAACAGAAACATAGACCAGTAGAACTCGTCCAGTGAAACAGATCCCATAGGAAGCGAAACAAGTTAACAATCACTCTCGGAGCTGCGGCAAGACTGTACGTGTGCCAATTGTCAACATGGTTAACAATCACTCTCGGACCACCCTCACCGTCTACCCTCAGCATGCCTATGTGGTTTTATCTGATGGGCGGGAGGACACGGTCTCCATCCGCGACCTGGCTCCTGCAGGAGCAACCGGGCCCCGACCCTGAACACTCTGTAGTGACCATTGACCCCGTACCCAGCGATGTATGTATCCACGAGGCACCGCGCACTCCGAGCCCTACACAGGCAGCACACGACACTCCCATACCGGGCGCGACGCACACGCAAGAGGGATTAACAACGCCTAACATGCTGGCACCTCAAGTCAGGCCGGAGCCAGCGCAACCGCCGTCACCAATGCAACCACCACCGGTGCTACGTCGATCACAGCGACGGACTCGATAGCCTGATAGACTTGACCTGTAAATATACTTGTTTCAAATATTGTCAGTCACTTCACCCCGCGGAACTTTTTTTTTAAAAAGGGGAGGTGAATGTGGCAAACCATATATATGTTATAACTGGGTTAACTTTCTGGACACGCCCCTCTGCTGATTACCCCTGTGGCTCCTCCCACAGTTCCTGTATAAAGGTGATTTCGCCTTGCCCCTCCCCCTCAATCCGGGGACAGACACTCATCATGGGGGTCGTATTGTACAGCGAATAAAAGCCTTTCAGTATTTTACCAAACTTCCGTTTTTTGGACTTATTGAAGGTGCTTCACCCAGCTGCAATCGGAAAAAAACATCACGCCACCGTCCTGCGTGTCTGTTATGTCCCCTGCCTTTGACCAGCCAACCCTGGTCTCACCTCCCATATGAACGCATCACTGCGCTGCCCTCTTCCAATGGAAACACCACCAGTTGGTTGGTTGTGGATTGATTTTTCAATCCAGCGCAATTCATTGTGCTCGCCAATCTCCCATCGGCTGGTGAGAATGTCACACTCAGGGTTCAACGTTTGTTCAGGCTCCATCGCTTTCCCCAGGACATCGCGACTGATGGTGGACCACCGTTCACTTACCGCCTTTGGAAGGTTTTCTGCTGTCTTGCATGCGCCACGGCCAACCTCTCGTCTGGTTTTCAGACTCAATCCAATGGTCACACTGGGAGAGATAAACAGGAGAGGGAGTCAAGCCTGCGCTAACTTTTCTCTTCCAACCATACGCTCGGGAGCTCACAATTGTTTTGGCCAAATTTCGGCCTCAATGACTACCAGTCTGACTCCACGAGTAGGTCTCCCTTTCAACGGCAGACACGAATTGAGCCCCCGCTCCTCGCTGGTTAAGAGATTGACGTAGGAGTTCCTGCTGCTGAACAGCTAATCCAGCGCTACAAGCACTCCTGGGGACGAACAAGGGCTTCTTTGCTGCGCGCCCAGAGACAACATGCCCGGTTCCTACCAAGAGATGAGGTCTTGTTGGCATCATGGGCCTGAAAGTTGAGAGCCGCAGATTGGCACCGCTCCTCGTGGGACCGTTTTCAGTGGAGAAGGCTGCCAACAAGATGTCATATAGTTTCCGTCTGCCATCATCACTGACGATCCACCAGAAATACCAAGTTTCCTAGCTCGAGGTGGTTACTACCATTTCTGTGGCCCAAGTCACCGCACCTCCCCTCATCCAGCTAAGTAGATAGTTCCTTTGTCTATACGGTGCGGTGCCTCCTGGTATGTCGCTGGGTACGTGGTATTGTCCGGTACCGCGGAACGATAGGGAAATATGAAGAAGGACATTTTGGGCAAGTTGCTCATCTGCGTTTTCCAGCGGACAGGCTCTGTTGCACTGTGACACACGCCTCTCTATTCCTGGTGAATTCCCTCTGCAGTCTTCGCGAACAATGCATCCATTGAAATGAATCCCATCCGGAAATCAATTGAAAACACTTCAAGAATCCTAGCAGATCACGCAGTAGCTATTGAGAGACTAGAGTCGATGTTTCGGCCGAGGCACTTCTATTACAGCATTGACAAAGGGCCATGGTTTCACTCCTTCCATGCCGACCAGGTGGCCATCAAAATAGTACCATCGACCTGCATTTGTCCCGCCTGATCTGGGAGACGAATTAACCTGGATATACGTGTTAGTCGCATGGGCGCGGAGGCTGAAGGCCTCTTTCCCCGCTGTAAGAATGAATAACTCAGACTTCCCTACCCTGCGCTTAATCCATCACGTCTTTTAAACCTGTGTGAGTACAGGGCGACAAAGGAGGTAGTGTTCGCTCTCTAAAAGAGCAGTAAAGTCGATAATTAACCAAACCGTGACAGGGCTGTGCTGCAGAATATTGATAGTGTCAGAGGATGAGTTTACTGGGGACGTGGCCACCATACTTGTGTTATCTCTAGGCACAAGGAGATCTAAAAATAAAACGATGATCAATGTTATTCCATTATTTAATCGGAATGGATAATCCCGGAAAACAGTAGACTCGCTGGCCTCACGTCTGCTGTACGCAAGTTACTGGAGAGGATCCTTCAGGATAGGATGCAGAGTTGTTGAAGACTACTCACATAAACAGACAAGTTGTCTGTTCTGAACTGTGACGATATGTTTACTGGCTAGTGTAATCGACCTGCACCAGCACCGGATCCGATTATAGTCCTCGCATCCATGCACCTATCCGTGTCTCTTAAACGCTGCAACTGAATCTGCATCCACCACTTGCTCTGGAAACTCTTTCGACACTCACACTGACTTCTGAGTGAAGTGTGATCAGAAGGTTACGTTCTCCAAACTCATGTCGGGAGACAGTATCCTCATAACCAGTTTACGGCTACCTGGGAAGCATAAGATGGCCACCCGCTGGGCGGCTATGCGCCCGATCTTGTGGAGAGTCAGATGTCAAACCAACCCTTTTTTTCGGGGTGAAGCCAGAGGGTAAGAATGGACCTGTCAAGATTCTCCATCAGAACCGCCTTCTGCCTCTGGGACAAGAGGTCCAGGTTGACCCACAGCCCGATCCAGAGCATAAACGCAGTAAGTGGACTCTACGGCGACGCGAAACGACTTCAGGACCAACAGCAGGAGAGGTTAGCCTCTGAGTGGGATTCTAATTCGGAGGATAAGGATATGGGTGTGTGGTGTATGCTACCATTCGCTAACTCCCCTCTGATTGAAGAAGAAACTCCCAACAATTCTCTCTCTGAATGAGGTGACATCGGTGGTGACGGGAGCTATGTGGACAGCCTGGATTGCAGCGGGACCCAGCAAGGGATGTAGCGGAGATTAGCCAAAGGACAGAGGGGTCCGAGGTGCAGGTGGGCACGTGTGATAGGCTGGGCGAGGTTTCGCCATGTAGTCCAGAAGTATCCCCAGTAGTGCTGGAACATGAAGAGTTAGATGAAGGAGCACGGAGTCTCGGAGATTTAGAAAACCACCAGAGAACTGGCCTATATAGCTCCGGGGGCATCAGAGAGTGTCCCCGACCGCTTTGGGGAGCTATGTCACTGCGTTTTACTCCAGAGTTGAACTTTGTGTCTTGCAGGAAGTTTTGGCAAATTATCTCAAATTCATGAGCACATTACTAACTTTGGTGGGCGGGGGGTGGTAGGGGGGAGAGAAAGCATCCTGGGAAAGGTTTCACTGCTAATGTAATGGCTTCTCTGTAGCAGAAGTGTTTGGGTTATGACTAGAGATAACGGGGGCTTTGGAATGTGCGGCGACCAAGGAGCGGAGTGTTTTCTATCTTGTGTGCCCGAGAGCGAGGATTTACCAGCTTTTATTCGGTGGAAGATGGAGAGAGAAGAATAGAGAGGTCGTAGACTGCAGGGCAGAGAGGACTTGGAATGGGGTCGGGAGTCGAGGACGCCCGGGGAAAATCAATGGCGATCAGACGGACGGGAAAACCGTGAGTTCCAACGTGCACATTAGACTGTTTCATTAAAATGGACCCTTTTTCTTTTTTTGTTTTCTTTACTAACGCTATAGTCAAATAAAGAATTATAAAGTCAATCGATTAATTTCATCTAGTGTACTGTTTGTTATTTCGTGGTACTGATTTGTACAGGGAAAACATCACTCATCATTCACAGAAACGTGATTTCACAAGTTTGGCGGGGCCTGAGACTGTTTTCCCCTAGTCTAACGCCGCCAGCCGACCCTGAGGGTCACACCTATACCAAAATACACAACCATAAACTTCCATACACTGTATTCCGCCTGGTATTTCTTTGTCCATTCTCCAAACCAGTCTAAGTACTTCTGCAGATTCACTTCTTCCTCAACCAACCTGCCCTTTCACCTTACGTCAGCAAACCTGGCCACAAAGCCACCAAAATCATAGACAAAAAACTTGGAAATGAAAGTTGGAAATGTCCCCTTTGGACACTTTTGCCAACGGAAGCCAAACAGAAAGGTTTCATGCATTCCCATTTTCTGCCCTCCTGACAGTCAACCAAACTTATATCGATACTAACACCACAGGCCCTCATCTTGTTTACCAGTCTTCTACCTGTCACCATGCAAATGGCTTGTGAAAATCCAACTAATCAACTTCCACTAACGGTCATTTGCTGTCTTGTCAGCTTTTTTTCTCAAAGGATTCCTACTCAAGTTTCAGGCGATATTTACGCTAAAGAAGGAATGCCGATTTCAGCCAATTTTTCATGAGCCTCCAAGTACTTGAAAACAGCGATGCACCGTCTTATCCACACCAATGTATGAACGTAATGTGAAGAAGGGGCGCTTCCTTTGGGATCATCCGTAATCAACGAATATTAAAGGCAACTCCTTAATTTTAATACCAGAATGGAATAATCTCTCCAGTTGTGCCCCGACCCACTGAAGCGAAAATTCACTCTTTGTTTGTTAAGGGACTGGAACTAATGTCATACGTTGTGTAATCCACTTTCTTATTCCAATTTGCATGAATCATGAAACATTTCCTTATATAAATGGGAAACTATTAACCTGCAATCACACTCGGGTCAGGTGCAGCGAGCTCAAGACAGACGCTCACTGACATCTACTGCTGTGCAGATTGCAGGTGGAAGAACATTGATATAAACAGCGAAACACTGGTCTAGAACAGAGATTTGGAAAGAATCCCTTCCCCGATCTCGTACTGTTAAAGCAACGTTGATTTTGGGCCGACGGCAAATACGCACCACTGCAGGAAATGGGCCGGGCCTTGATTAACAAGATAAAAGACGTTTACTATCCCATCATGGTCGTCATTTGCGTTCCCGGTAAGTTACGGTACGGATGTGTGTTTATCGCCACGGAGTCATAGAACAGTACAGCACCGAAATAGGCCCTTCACCCCATCTGCTCTGCGCTGAACCAATTCAGCTGCCTACTCCCATCGACCTGGACCGCGACCATAGCCCACCATAGCCCTACTATCCACTTAACCCTGTGTTTTTAAACTACAGATTAACAGATAGGTTAACGCGTTATCTCCGCAGAGATCCTCGGTTCCCGTTTTATTTCTCACGGTTATACTGGGTCGACAATAACCACTAACATCCAGCTTCAGCTCCGCACACCGTGTGCGTCCGGGTCATGTTCCCACAGCAACGTCATGAACGTTATGACGTTCGTCTCTTTGACAACGATCGGAGCGATCGTCAATAATTGTGTTTATTGAAGCTGTATAATTACATAGTCAACCATTGATGGTCTGCTTCTGTATCTCGGCATGTCTTGAATAAGTTTCCCAGCTGGCTAGGAAGAGGCTTTGCCTATCTATACCTGTCCGTGATCTTCCAGTTCCTGACAGCTATATTTTTAACCTGGACTGCCTGGTATTTTATTCTGCTGGTGCAAGGGATATTCATAGATTCCTCATCTCTCCAGGCAACGATGCAGCGTTGTGAATCAATGGGGTGAGGCAAACTATGTTTTGTTCCAGTCACTTCTTAACAGGAAGCAGCTGGCCGTCCTCCGACGAGTGCAGTGGGGATTCACCAGTACGATGCTTAGAGTGGAGAAATTCTGATCTGGGTGTGGGGGAGGCGGGGAATGAAATACCCTGGGCTTGCGGATGCGGAGAAATGCCTCGCTTTAAGATCATGAAGGGGATGTATATGAGAAAGACTGAGAACATCTTTGTAGCAGGCGTAACAAAACACAAAAGGGCACATATATCCCCTGCTGAAATGCGGTAAAGACTTCAGTTGGATTATCAGAAAGACATGTCCAAAATGCACATAGCAAAACAAAAAGCATTCTATTTCTCTTCCCGTTGCCTAGAATGCAAATAATGTCAGGGTTTCACACCTCCCACCTTGTTAACATGCAGCATCCGAAAGAGTTCGGGAATCGGCCAAAGCAAAAGTACAGGGTTGAGCTGAGATGCCTGCTTTACTCTTAGTCTTTCCCGATAAAACGTTTTCAAGTCCCATCGTGGCATCTTGTGAAAGGTTCGCCCGCGGACCCATTGCAGACTTTTATTTTCTACACCTCATTGCGACACTCAGAAATTCCCACCTGCTTCCGAAGGCCAAGACGAGCAGGGTGAGCTGCCTTAACGACTGTCTCCAGCAGCACTCCCATCTACGGTGATTAAATACTTCGTGAGGGTGGTCGTGGCTGCAATCAGCTCGTGGCTCAGCAAAGAACTGGACCCACTGCAATTTGTCTATCGCCACCTTAGTTCTACGGTCGATGCAATGGTAGTAGATCTGCATGCGGTCTCGGATCATCTGGGCAATACAAATACCTCTGTCAGGATGTGATTTATTGACAACACGTCAGCAGTTAACATCACCAGTCCTGAAATCCCGATCGGAAAGCTAAAAAAAAACCTTTGTACCTCTCTTTGTGAACTGGATCCGCGACTTTCGAACCGGAGGATCACAATCGCTACCGATTGGAAATAACATCTCCAACTCGCTGACAGTCAGCGCTGGCGCTCCTCTGGAATGTGTGCTGAGAACGCGGCTCTACTCTCTCTACACCCATGACCGTGCGGCTAGGTAAAGCTCAAACACCATCAATTAAATAGCGATGATATAACCATTGTTGGCAGAATCTCAGATGGTGACGAGAGGGCGAGATCTATCAGCTAGTTGAGTGTTGTCGCAGCAACAACTTTACATTCACCGTCAATAAGACCAAAGAGCTGATGGTGGACTTTACAAAAGATAAGACGAGGGAAAACACACCAGTCCTCACAGAGGAATCAGAAGTGAACAGAGTGAGTAATTTCGAGTTCCTTGATGATAATATCACTGAGGAACTAACCTCGTCCCAACATATTTTGATGCAGCGATAAACAGGCAAGACAGTGGCTATGTTTCATTAGGGATTCTAAGAAATTTGTTATGTCACCTAAAACACCCGCAGTTCCGCAGATATAACGTGGACAGCTTTCTGTCTGGTTGCATCACCGTAGATGAATGAATTACTTACAGTAATTCCGTTTATTTATCTGTTATTGTGTATTACATTGTACTGCTACGGCAAAGTTAACATATTTCACAACACGCTTTGATTTAATTACTTAAGTGTGAAAAGAAACTTGTTGTTGTTGTTTTTTCTCCCCAGCTTGGTCATTGTGTGAACGTCTGCCCACTATCCCTCATTTCTAACTGTTGACGGTCTCTCTTTCAGTGAACCTCCTGACCATCTCAATACTCTCCAGAGGAAACTGCGGCCTGTCAAAATGTATCTCCGTCTACATGGTGGCCATGGCAACAGCCGATCTGCTGGTGATGGTTTGCAACGTCATGCTTTATCAGATATTCATGCAGAGCCTTCGAGTTCAGCTTTTATCCCACACTTCCGTCCGTATAGTCACTCTGTACCTTAGTAGTGTCAGTGTGGGACTGTCGGTGAATTATACCGTCTTCTTCACGTTTGACCGATTTGTAGCCATCAGTGGCCTGAAGTTTAAAACTAAATACTGCACAGTGCGCACGGCGATCGCTGTTCTAACAATTGTTTCCATTCTGGTTTTCCTGTGGTTCATTCCAAATCTATTCGCATACGAACCCAGAGAAATAATCAACAATATATCCTTTGGCACCCGCCCCAGACTGGAGTTCTATTCCACTCCAATCGGTGCGGTGTATATGAAGGTGACGCCCATTTTAGTCCCGTGGGTTAGCATTCTTGCAATATTGCTGATTAACTGCCTGACAGTAAAAAGAATTATCGCGGCCAATCAGTCCCGGAGGGCTCTGCGGAGAAAAGACGGTGCGAATCAGGCCGACCCAGAGATTAAACACAGGAAAAAGTCAATAAATCTACTCTTCGCTGTCTCGGGCAGCTATGTGATCCTATGGCTGGGAGTGGCCGTATTCGGCAGTATGTCTGTGTACCGGCGAGCAGATTACAACTCTCGGGAAGTCAGCGCCGCTGAAACCGGATACATGCTCATGTATCTGAGCTGCTGCAGCAACACCTGCATTTACGTGGCGACCCAGTCTAAATTTAGGGAGCAGCTGGGAGCCGTGCTGAAATTTCCCTTGACTCTTTTCCCGCCTTTAGTTAAACATACACAAACATTGAACGAGTCTGTCGGAAGCTAACCCCTGATACATATAACATAGACTAATACAGCACCGTACACGCCTTTCGGCCCACAATGTTGTGCCGACCCTCAAACCCTACCTCCCATATAGCCCTCCACCTTAAATTCCTCCATATACCTGTCTAGTAGTCCCTTAAATTTCACTCGTATATCTGCCTCCACCACTGACTCAGGCAGTGCATTCCACGCACCAATCACTCTCTGAGTAAAAAAAAACTTCCTCTAATATCTCCCTTGAACTTCCCACCCCTTACCTTAAAGCCATGTCCTCTTGTGTTGAGCAGTGGTGCCCTGGGTAAGAGGAAATGGTTATCCACTCTGTCTGTTCCTCTTATTATCTTGTACACCTCTATCTTGTATCCTGTCATCCTCCTTCTCTCCAAAGAGTAAAGCCCTAGCTCCCTTAATCACTGAACATAATGCATACTCTCTGAACCAGGCCACATCCTGATAACTCTCCTCTGTACCCTTTCCAATGCTTCCACCTCCTTCCTATAGTGAGGCGACCAGAAGTGGATACAGTACTCCAAGTGCGGCCTAACCAGAGTTTTATAGAGCTGCATCATTATATAGCGACTCTTAAACTCTATCCCTCGACTTATGAAAGCTAACACCCCATAAGCTTTCTTAACTACCCTATCCATCTGTGAGGCAATATTCCGCGATCTATGGACATGTACCCCCAGATCCCTCTGCTCCTCCACACTACCAAGTATCCTGCCATTTACTTTGTACTCTGCCATGGAGTTTGTCCTTCCAAAGTGTACCACCTCATACTTCTCCGGGTTGAACTCCATCTGCCACTTCTCAGCCCGCTTCTGCATCCTATCAATGTCTCTCTGCAATCTTCGACAATCCTGTACACTATCTACAACATCACCAACCTTTGTGTCGTCTGCAAACTTGCCAATCCAGCCTTCTACCAATTCGTTCATCCAATTCGTTAATAAAAATCACGAAAAGTAGAGGTTCCAGAACAGATCCCTGTGGGACACCACTGGTCACGATCTTTCAGTCTGAATGTACTCCCTCCACCACGACCTGCAGGCAAGCCAATTCTGTATCCACCTGACCAAACCTCCCCGGATCCCATGCCTTCTGAATTTCTGAATAAGCCTACCTTGTGGAACGTTGTTAAATGCCTTACTAAAATCCGTACAGGTCACATCCACTGCACTACCCTCATCTATATGCCTGGTCACCTCCTCAAAGAACTCGTTCAGGCTTGTTAAACACGATCTGCCCTTCACAAAGCCATGCTGACTGTCCCTGATCAGACCATGATTCTCTAAATGCCTATAGATCCTATCCCTAAGAATCTTTTCCAGCAGCTTTCCCACCACAGACGTAAGACTCACTGGTCTATAGTTACCCGGACTATTCCTACTACCTTTTTTCTACAAGGGGACAATATTCGTCTCCCTCCAATCCTCCGGTACCATTCCCGTGGACAACGTGGACATAAAGATCCTAGCCAGAGGCTCAGCAATCTCCTCCCTCGCCTCATGGAGTAGCCTGGGGAATATTCCGTTAGGCCCCGGGGACTTATCTGTCCTAATGTATTTTAACAACTTCAACACCTCCTCTCCCTTAATATCAACATTCTCCAGAACATCAACCTCACTCATATTGTCCTCACCATCATCAAATTCCCTCTCATTGGTGAATACCGAAGAGAAGTATTCATCGAGGACCTCGCTCACTTCCACCGCCTCCAGGCACATCTTTCCACTTTTATCTCTAATTGGACCTACCTTCACTCCTGTCATCTTTTTTTTTCGTCACATAATTGAAGAATGCCTTGTGGTTTCCCTTTACCCTACTCGGCAAGGCCTTCTCGTGGCCCCGTCTTGCTCTTCTCAGCCCGTTGTTAAGCTCCTTTCTTGCTTCGCTATATTCCTCAATAGACCCATCTGATCCTTGCTTCCTAAACCTCATGTATGCTGCCTTCTTCCACCTGACTAGATTCTCCTCCTTACTTGTCACCCATGGTTCCTTCACCTTACCATTCTTTATCTTCCTCACCAGGACAAATTTATCTCTAACGCGTGTCTGTTATACTTCTGAAGCTGGATTCCGTTCGGTTGGAAGTTGTGAAATTAAATGAAAAACAGAAAACAAAAATCTATTTCGGTGGAGAGCGACATTCAGCACTGGTTGGGATAATGCAAATTCCACAAATTAATCATTATAGGACAACCAGGCTAAGATACGACAAAGTCAGCGTGGTTACCTGACACACCTCTTAGAACCCTTGGCAACCAGATGACAAAACCTGATGTGCTCGGCAACGATCATTCATTTTTCATGCGGGTCGTATTAACCCTTCAAAATCGTTGTGGTTGATATACTGACGGCACCTTTGAACAGTTCTGGAAACGTTTCATATCGAGTGAATAACACAAAGTATTGGCTCTAAGTCGATTTGCAGAAACAGCATATTCTAATGATAATGTCCTGGTTAAGATTTTACTACGTTGTTAACAATGATTCGATGAATTGCAAAGTCATGAGGAAATGACTATTTTTTTTTGGCGGGGCGGGGAGAATAATGGACTGCCCTGGTGTCCATTTGTACCGCTAGGATATTTAATTTAGTAGCTTTCTATAGAAACAAGATGTCCTGCTGACAGTGTTCGGCTTTTCAGTTAAAGACAAGGGGACATGATGTTCAACTTAAAAATGCTGAGTCAGCCAATCAGAAGGGTGGAATTCGGAGAAGGTTCTGGAGAAATCTGAGCGGAGAGAGATTCATGTCGGACACCGGTGGGGCTCGTGGTCTTTTTTTTTAACGGGTAACGGCGAGGGGAGAAGATGGAGAGAGACGGCCGTAGGTTTCGGTCCGACGGGACGGAGCAATTGCAATGGGTGCTTCGCGAATGGAGGTAGTCCAAGATGGGACGCTCTACCTGTGAATACGGTTGAGAGGTCTGCGCCGTCAGTTTCGGACACACCCAGGCTTTGAATGCTGGAAGCTACAACGATGTGCACGTTTAGACTGTCTCAATTACAATGGCGCCTTCCCTTTTTTTTATTTTGTGTTATTTTCCTCAAAATAACTGTTTGATGAAGATGAAATTAGTAAATACGCTTTCTTTATAAATGTATTCTGTGTACCATCTGTTATTAGAGCAAGTGGGGCCAATCACCCGAGGAGAAGGAAAACTCTGGTTTTGAACCTCCGCTGCCTTGGGAGAGGATTCGGGAGTAAACCTGGAGTAAGAAATCTGCAGCCGGGACCTCAAAAGCAGTTTGATGCAAGAAGTGCATTCAGCTGCAGCTCCGAAGAAACCGAGTTGGGGATCTGGAGCAGGAGCTGGATGACCTCCGGAACATTCGGGAGAATGAGGAGATTATAGATAGTAGCTACAGG
Organism: Mobula hypostoma; assembly: GCF_963921235.1. Classification (NCBI taxonomy): domain Eukaryota; kingdom Metazoa; phylum Chordata; class Chondrichthyes; order Myliobatiformes; family Myliobatidae; genus Mobula; species Mobula hypostoma. The sequence goes on along the minus strand of NW_026948252.1, from coordinate 150,883 downwards.
GAGGTAGTTACGCCAAAGGAGCAGAGGACAGGAAATCGGGTCACTGTCAGGCGAGGGAACAGTAAAGGCTGAGCAGGGTTCCCCTGTGGCCAATCCCCTCAACAACAAGTATACCGCATTGGATACTGTTGGGGGGGATGACTTACCTGGGACAAGCTGCAGTAGCCGGATCTCTGGCACTGAGTCTGGTTCTGCAGTGCAGAAGGGAGGGTGGAAAAAGAGGAGAGTGTTAGTGATAGGGGACTCGATAGTTAGAGGTGCAGATAGGCGGTTCTGTGGTCGTGACAGAGAATCCAGGATGGTTTGTTGCCTCCCGGGTGCCAGGGTCAAGGATGTCTCTGATCGATTGCATGACACTCTGAAGTGGGAGGGTGATCAGCCAGATGTCGTGGTGCACATCGATACCAATGACATAGCAAGGAAGAGTGAGGAGGTCCTGGAGAGTGAGTATAGAGAGCTTGGTAGGAAGTTGACAAGCAGGACCTCGAGGGTGGTAATCTCATGTTTGCTACCTGTGCTACGTGCCAGTGAGGATAGGAATAGGATGCTCTGGAGGATGAATAAGTGACTGAGGAACTGCTGTAGGGGTAGGGTTTCAGATTTCAGGATCATTGGGACCTCCTCTGGGGCAGGTGGGACCTGTATAAGAGAGACGGGTTACACTTGAACTGCAAGGGGACCAATATCGATTCAGGGAGGTTTGTTAGTGCTGTTACGGAGCTTTAAACTAGATTTTCAGGTGGATGGGAATCAGAGTGCCAGAGCTGACAGTGGGGCTGGGTTGAAAATAAAAGGTGTTAAAAGTTCAAACAAAGCGGCAAATAGAAAAGTTGTGAGTGGTGGTAAAAATCTTCTGATGTGTATATATATTTCAATGCTAGGAGTATTGCGGGGAAGGCAGACGAGTTGAGGGTGTGGATTGACACGGGGAATTATGACGTTATAGCAATTAGTGAAACTTGGCTACAGGAGGGGCAGGACTGGCAGGTTAATATTCCAGGGTTCCGATGTTTCAGATGTGATAGAGGCAGAGGAATTAACGGTGGTGGGGGCGTAGCATTACTTGTCAGGGAAAATGCTACAGCAGTGCTCAGGCAGGACAGATTAAAGGGCTTGTCTACTGAGTCCTTCTGGGTGGAGCTGACAAACAGGAAAGGTGTGGCCACATTAGTGGGAATGTATTACAGACCACCCAATAGTCAATAAGAATTGGAAGAGCAAATCTGCAGAGAGATAGCAGGCAACTGCAGGAAACATAAAGTTGTGGTGGTAGGGGATTTTAATTTTCCACATATTGATTGGGACTCCCATACTGTTAGGGGTCTAGATGATTTAGAGTTTGCAAAATGTGTTCAGGAAAGTTTTATCAATCAATATATAGAGGGACCAACTAGAAGGGATGCAATATTGGATCTCCTGTTAGGAAACGAGTTAGGACAAGTGACGGAAGCCTGTGTATGGGAGCACTTTGGTTCCAGTGATCATAACACCATTAGTTTGAACTTGATCATGGACGAGGATAGATCTGGTCCTAGGGTTGAGGTTCTGAACTGGAAGAAGGCCAAATTTTAAGAAATGAGAAAGGATCTAAAAAGCGTGGATTGGGACAGGTTGTTCTCTGGCAAAGATGTGATCGGTAGGTGGGAAACCTTCAAAGGAGAAATTTTGAGAGTGCAGAGTTTGTATGTTCCTGTCAGGATTAAAGGCAAAGTGAATAGCAATAAGGAACCTTGGTTCTCAAGGGATATTGCAACTCTGATAAAGAAGAAGAGGGAGTTGTATGACATGTATAGGAAACAGGGAGTAAATAAGGTGCTTGAGGAGTATAAGAAGTGCAAGAAAGTACTTAAGAAAGAAATCAGGAGGGCTAAAAGAAGACACGAGGTTGCTATGGCAGTCAAAGTGAAGGATAATCCAAAGAGTTTTTACAGGTATATTACGAGCAAAAGGATTGTAAGGGATAAAATTGGTCCTCTTGAAGATCAGAGTGGACGGCTATGTGCGGAACCAAAGGAAACGGGGGAGATCTTAAATCGTTTTTTTTTTTTGCGTCTGTATTTACTAAGGAAACTGGCATGAAGTCTATGGAATTAAGGGAAACAAGTAGTGCGATCATGGAAACTGTACAGATTGAAAAGGAGGAGGTGCTTGCTGTCTTGAGGAAAATTAAAGTGGATAAATCCCCGGGACCTGACAGGGTGTTCCCTCGGACCTTGAAGGAGACTAGTGTTGAAATTGCAGGGGCCCTGCTAGAAATATTTAAAATGTAGCTGTCTACAGGTGAGGTGCCGGAGGATTGGAGAGTGTCTCATGTTGTTCCGTTGTTTAAAAAAGGATCGGAAAGTAATCCTGGAAATTATAGGCCGGTAAGTTTAACAACGGTAGTAGGTAAGTTATTGGAGGGAGTACTAAGAGATAGAATCTACAAGCATTTGGATAGACAAGGACTTATTAGGAAGAGTCAACATGGCTTTGTGCGTGGTAGCTCATGTTTGACCAATCTATTGGAGTTTGTCCAGGAGGTTACCAGGAAAGTGGATGAAGGGAAGGCAGTGGATATTGTGTACATGGACTTCAGTAAGGCCTTTGACAAGGTCCCGCATGGGAGGTTAGTTAGGAAAATTCTGTCTCTCGGTATACATGGAGAGGTGGTAAATTGGATTAGACATTCGCTCAATGGAAGAAGCCAAACAGTGGCAGCAGAGAATTGCTTCTCCGAGTGGAGGCCTGTGACTAGTGGTGTGCCACAGGGATCAGTGCTGGGTCCATTGTTATTTGTCATCTATATCAATGATCTGGATGATAATGTGGTGAATTGGATCAGCAAATTTACTGATGATACAAAGATTGGAGGTGTAGTAGACAGTGAGGAAGGTTTTCAGAGCCTGCAGAGGGAGTTGGACCAGCTGGAAAATTGGGCTGAAAAATGGCAGATGGAGTTTAATACAAACAAGTGTGAGGTATTGCACGTTGGAAGGACAAACCAAGATAGAACATACAGGGTTAATGGTAAGGCACAGAGGAGTGCAGTAGAACAGAGAGATCTGGGAATACAGATACAAGATTCCCTAAAACTGGCGTCACAGGTAGATAGGGTCGTAAAGAGAGCTTTTGGTACATTGGCCTTTATTAAACAAAGTATTGAGTATAAGAGCTGGAAAGTTATGATGAGGTTGTATAAGGCATTGGTGAGGCCGAATCTGGAATATTGTGTTCAGTTTTGGTCACCAAATTACAGGAAGGATATAAATAAGGTTGAAAGAGTGCAGAGAAGGTTTCCTGGGATGTTGCCGGATCTTGAGAAACTCAGTTACAGAGAAAGGTTGAATAGGTTAGGACTTTATTCCCTGGAGCGTAGAAGAATGAGGGGAGATTTGATAGAGGTATATAAAATTATGATGGGCATAGATAGAGTGAATGCAAGCAGGCTTTCTCCACTGAGGCAATGGGAGAAAAAAAAAAGAGGGCATGGGTTAAGGGTGAGGGGGGGAAAGTTTAAAGGGAACATGGGGGGGGGGCTTCTTCACACAGAGAGTGGTGGGAGTATGGAATGAGCTGCCAGACGAGGTGGTAAATGTGGTTTTTTTTTTTTAAACTTTTAAGACTAAATTGGACAGGTACATGGATGGGAGTTGTATGGAGGGATATGGTCCGTGCGCAGGTCAGTGGGACTCGGCAGAATATGGTTCGGCACAGCCATGAAGGGCCAAAAGGCCTGTTTCTGTGCTGTAGTTTTTCTATGGTTTCTATGGTTCTGAAATTCCTCCTTTTAGATCTCCTCCTAAACTCCTCCTGTTGAAAGTCTTCGATGACCTTTCCAAAGGCTTGGCATCCTTCGTACAATGGGGCGACCGAAACTAGATGCAAACTGACCACACTTTTGTAAAGCTGCAACATTACTTCCTGACTCATGAACTGAAACCTTTATTAATAAAGGCAAGTATGTCACGGACCGGAAGCAGTGGAGGAAAGTGACACAACAATATGATGCTGCAGACCTGGAAAGGAGGCCATGAAAAGATAACGAGGGGATAGGAAATGGCAGATGCACTAAATTAATATTTTGCAGAAGACTTCACTGAGGAAAGTACAAGCGTTACGCCAGATGTTAAAGGCTGCGAGTGGAGCGACATGATTGCAGTTACTTATAAGGGACAGTGTGCACAAAAAGCTGTAAGACCTAATAGTGTACAACTCCCCCGGTACCGAATGTTTAAATCCCTCAACAAATTTCGACAGGCAAGATTTTCCCTAAAGGAAACCATGCCGACTATGTCCTACCTTGTACTGTGTGTCTAAGTACTCCATAATCTCATTTTAACAATTGACTCCGAGATATTCCCAACCACTAATGTAGGCTAACTGATCTATAAATTATTTTCTGCTGCCTTCCTCCTTTCTTATATGGCAGATTCAGATTTGCAAATTTTCCAGTCCTCTGGTAACATGCCACAATTCAATTATTTTTGAAAGATCATTACTAATGCCTACACAATCTCTAGCTCTACCTCTTTCAGCACTCTGGGGTGGAGTTCATCTGGTCCAGTTCAATTATGTACCCTTAGGTCTTTCAGCTTGTAGTGCACACTCTCGCATGTCATAGTAACTGTACTCACTTCCCTCGCCTCACACCCTTTAACATCTGGCGTACTGCTAATGTTTTTGACAGTGAAGGGTAGTGCAAAATGCTCATTTAGTTCAACTGCCATCTCTTTGCTCCTCGTCATTTTATCTACGACCGCGTTTTCTTGCGTTCCTATATCCAATAACATCTGTGTTTTATTTTCTGACATCCTTAAAAAAAACTTTTACGATCCACATTGATACAGTTAACAGCCTGCAATTCTCCCACCTTTTTATTCTTTTCCTTGCTCTCTGTAGGGTTTTAAAAGCTTCCCATTCATCTTTATTTGTACTAATTGGTACTTTGTTTTGCCCCTCGCTTCTACCTTCGCTTAAGTTTGATTTTTTGACACTTACAACTCTATGTCACGAACAATAAAGAAAAAAAAAAACTTCCCACAGATGCCCTTTACAATTGTGTCTAACTGTTTCACAACTTTGGTCCGTTGATCACTCAGTACATCAATGCTGTTCAAGGTCATGTCAAATTCCAAAACCTCACACTTGCCAGAATGGAATTTCACTTTCTTCATCAACTCTCCTGGCAAACAATCAAACGGTTTCCAACCTTTCCACTTCAGATGCAGAGCACTGCGGTGATGATGATTTGCTATATTAACTTAGCCTGTGTGCTTCCATTTGTAAACACCAATCAGTAGCTATCCAGGTCTCCAGCAACACATTGATATGTCAGAGCCGGTATCTTTCTCAAAGCAGAAAATAAAGGGTAGGCAGTGAAGGTGAGAGGGGAAAACATTCAAAGGACATGTGTAGTAAGTTACTGAAAAAAAAATAATAATCAATGGTTTGAGGGCGTCTGAAATATATTTCTGGGGTGGTGCTGCAGGTGGATAAAACAGTGGCATTTATGAGGCTCTTAGACAGGCAAAGAAGCACAGGGAGTGGGTGAGATGCAGACAACATGTAGGCAGATGGATTAGTTTAATTGGGCACCACTGTCTTAATTTCGTCAGCCCAACATCACAGACCAAAGGGTGTCTTACTGTCCTGAACTGCTATGGGTTCTAACTAGAGAAAGAATCACTGACTAAAGAAATTCCCTTTTCCTCTCCATCCTGAATATCTGTTCCTCCATTCTGAGGCTATGACACGTCATAACAGAATGGTTATTCAGGAAAATCCGGCATTGTTTTCACCAAATGAGTTACTGCTGACGTAGTGCCCAAGAAATTTGCTGTTTTTTCTCTGCAAATGGTCCAATATTTATATCAGAGGTATTGATGTTGAATTAAAGTTTTCGTTCAGGTAATTGTGACTAATGAAGTTGATCAGGGATATAACCGTATCCCTGGAGACTGATCCTTCGTATAAATAAAGGACATTTTGAATGCAACAGCTCAAAGTTTCTGTCGGAGCTGTGAATTCACGAGCAACAGAAGTGAGACTCTCACTGAAATGGGGTATCCTGTCATCTTGCGGATAGGGAAAGTTTACTATCCTTTTATTTCAGCATTTGGAATTCCCGGTAAGTCGCCGTATCAGGTGCTGTAGGTGGGAGCAAAAGTTGAATTCCATTGTTGTAATTGTTTCTGTCGCTGGATTCCGCTGCCACATGTCCAGTCCCAGTCTGCCGCATTTCAGGAATGGAATGGAAATGTGGAATTTGCGATCTGGATCTATAAACAAACGACTGCTGGAATTTAGCGGTTCCGCTAATATCTATGGCAGGGAGAGCCATGGAAGTTGATGATTGTCTAATGGAAGATTCCCGCAATCAGAGTCCGGATTTATTCATTTTATGCTAATGAGACGAGGAGAAAATCCTCCATCCAGTGTGGACAATGTGGAGATAATTGAACAGCTTTAGCTTTCCGTTGCCACTTCACATTTCGGTCATCAGTAAGGGATCCGTAAACAGATAATAGTGATTTTATTTTACTGTGTGAAATCCTTCTCTGCTCCTATATATCTGCGCCCTCTTTAGACCGTTCCACCAATAAATGCAACAATGAAATGGAAATATTACAGGATCCCCTCCCACTGCTGCATTGGACTCTGCTCAGTATTTTTCAAACTTGCTGTTCTGTGTCTCTCTTCCAGCGAACCTGCTGGCGGTTCTGATAGTGTCCCGGGGAAAGTGCGGTCTGTCCAAATGTGTCACTCGCTACCTGGTGGGAATGGCCGCCGCCGATCTCCTGGTCGTCACCTCGCAACCTCTGCTGACGTGGACTGCTTGGATTTATTTTCCCCAATCTTTCCTGTTCATCACTCCTGTGTGCAGACTCGGTACATGGTTAGTTTTTACGAGCACTGAGACCTCTGTCTGGCTGACTGTAGCCTTCACCGTCGATCGATTTGTGGCTATTTGCTGTGAGAAGCTGAAAACAAAATATTGCACCGAGAGAACGGCGGTTGTGGTTATCGGAACAGTGAGTGTGCTGGCCTGTTTGGAGAGTGTCCCCTGGGGCTTTGTATACAAGCCTTTGGTAATAATAGATGGTGTTCCCTGGTATTGTGTTTTTACGTCGAGCTACAAAAAGTCTCCCTCATGGGCGGCATTTGCAGTGATTCACTATATTTTAGCCCCTTGTGTTCCTTTTTTTCTGATTTTGCTGTCCAATATTCGGACTGTCAGGCGGATTCTAGTAGCCAGTCGAGCCCGCATGGGGCTCCGGGGACAAAAGAGTGGAGAGAATGACAAGCAGCAGGAGATGGAGAACCGATGCAAATCCATCATTTTGCTCTTTAGTATAACCGATAGTTTTATATTCTTATGGGTAACACGCCTGGTATTTTACATCTATCAACGGGTTTCAAAGACGCTTGTTTATTATTCTGTCACTGACCCCCGTTACATCACAGACGAGATATCGGGAATGCTGCAGATTATTAGTTCCTGCACCAACATTTTTATTTACGCCTTGACGCAGAGCAAGTTTCGAAAGGAGCTCAGGAATATTCTGAAATACCCATTGATTCCGATTATGAAACTCATTAGACGTTAGAAATAAATGTTGTAAGTTATTCAGTTGCCTTCATGTTTCTTATTCGGTACCGCCACTTGTGGGTAAATTTAAACCATGTTATGCATTGTGCTATAAAACTAAAACACGAGAAAACCTGCAGATGCCAGAAATAGAAAATAACACACACACAATCAGAGTTTACTTTTTTTCTACATTTGCTCTCTGGTCTGCTGAGCTCCATTAACATCTTTGTGTGTTGCCTCAGAGTAACAACGAGCTGTTTACAGCTGATTCCGACGGCATCACTGGCTTCAGCGTCCCAGAGGGATCCACTTTGCTCCTTACCTCACGCTCCGGTTGTATTGAATGTCGTGGCGAATCATTTACCCCTGTTTCCCGGTTCAAACAGAACTGCCTCATCATGGGGTATACTTTCGTCGGTAATAACCACCATTGCACCCGTCATTACCCGTCCTTTCTTTGACCCTCGTTTTCTCCTCTTTCTCAACTTGTAGGTTCTCCTATCTGACATCATGAACTAGTGCCAGTAGCACAATTTTACTGATTTACACATGAAGACAAAATACCATTGTCTTTACTTCAGAGAGTGAGAGAGAGAGAGAGAGCGAGCGAGAGAGAGAGAGAGATTGGGGCGAGATGTTGTGGACATCTGAAAATATGAAAAGCTGAAATTAGGTCTCGAAGGAACCAAGGGAACCAACAATACAGCCACTCTGTGATTCGGGAGAGTGAATAGTGACGAGGAAATGATTAGAGTGAGGAGGATTGACGGAAATCCCAAGGCATTTTATGCATACACTGTAATTAACATTATACTGGACAGAGCACAGGAACACTCAATGATAAAAAAAAATGGGAGTTTATGCCTGGAGCCGGAAATGGCGTACGAGGTACAAATTAAATGCTTTGCATTGATTCGACTTCATGAAGGAGAAGGACATGGAGGAAGAAGTGTGCATGATGATATTCTCAAAGAGATGATAGTTAGGGGATGTGGTCAAAGAGTATTAAGGTCGTAAATCATTCGTTGGGTTTTGTTCACTGGATGTCACAAACCACATGCAGGGAAAGATGTAGTTTAACTTGTCATCACGCTCGGAGAGATTCGGTGGGTGCGAGTGCCCGGCGCTCGGCCGGGGGCCGTGGTCGAGTTATCGGCGACTTGGCCGGCTCTCCCACCAGACTTAGTCTGGTGAGGAGGGCGTGCGAACACTCAGCAGGACTAAAGAAACAAGACCTGACAAAGAGCAGATGAGCTCCTTGTGAGCCAACGGCCATCTTCCGTGGAAGAGATTAAAGGCTCACTACGTATCTTTTTTTTTTGTGCTCACAGAAGAAAAAAAAAGTGTGTTTATTTTTTGGAGGATCGATCAGGCGGATCGATCGGTGGCTCTTACAGTGTGAAAATAGAGTGACCGGTGGGGAGTTGTCCATGTGGCCAACTCTTCCCTGGGTTGATGATTCCACCACAGAAGAATGGTCCCTTTGTTGCGGTCACAGTCGATGACTTTCAAAGGATTTCGGTGGACAACGGGAAGATCGACGGCGTCAGCTCACCTGAAGACTCAAATCTCTCTCTCTCTCTCTCTCTCTCTCTCTCTCTCTCTCTCTCTCCATCACTACTCAACTCAATACCACGAACTGAACTGGACTTTACTCATTATCGTAAGACTTTTATTTACCACTAGACTTGAAGAAGCTTTGTTTTCATATATATTCCACACTCACTTATATGTAATCATTGCTAACCTGTTTGATTTATCTGCATTTATATTACTGTATTGCGTAGTTACTAACAAATATCATTAGTTAATAGCAATACCGGACTCCAAAGTGTTTTCTATTTCTGCTGTTCTTTAACCCGTCCCGGGATACGTGACAATACAGATAGTCCATCACAGGTAAAGTCCTCCCCACCACTAAGAACACCTACAAGGAGAGATGTCACAGGAAAGCAGCATTCATCATGAAAGACGCCCATTGTCCAGGTGATGCTTGTTTAACGACGCTGTCTTCAGGAAGGAGTTTCGGGGACGTCAGTTCCCACAGCACCAGGTTTAGGAATAGCTTTTCCTCCTAAATGATCAGGCTTTTGAATTAGAGGGGAATAATTTCACTCAACGGAAAAATGAGCTCACATCAAAGGGCTCCACAGCTCAAGTGATTGATACTTACTTCATATTAATTGTTATCTTATTTCTTATTTACATAATTTGTTGTCTTTTTTGTCGTTTGCACATCGGCGTTTTGCCCGACTTTGATGTGTGCTGTTCCTCATTGATTCAGTTGTGTTTCTTTGTATTTATTGTGCATGCCCGCAGGAAAATGAATCTCGGCAGTAAACGGTGACACACATAGACTTTGACAATAAACTTACCTTGAACTTTGAACTTCATAAAGCATGCCTTGTGAGGTTAGGGTGAGTAAGATCAGGACTTTATTTTGGTGGGAAAGCAGGTTTAAATGCAACAAAGCCGCTGATAAGTATGCTGCAATATGCAAATTAGACAGAGATTCAGCAGTGCTGAATGATGGCGGAGGGAGGGGAAATTATTTTGCTGATTGAGACCTGAAGGAGTACCGAAGTACTTTGTAGAAACTTTTAAAATAAAGGGCACCACAGAGAACGTCGGAAGATAGGACAACAGAAAGACAGAGGAGGGAACGTATGTCTGGAGACAGAGAAAGCGGGGTAAACACCAAATGAACAATTCCCGTCAGTATTCATTAAGAAGACTGTCATCGAGGATAGAGAGATCAGGAAGCATATGTTGATATCTCATGGCAAGTTGCTGACAAGGTCATGGGAGTGATGAGACACTCAAAGAATAATAAGATGGACAGATCACCAGGAGTAGATGGGATATCTACCAGGTTATTGAGTGAGTGTGGCAAGAAATCAGGGAACTGGCTCCTTCACAGAGACCTCGTTAGTCTCATTTAATTACACATGATGTTGCAGAGGACTGGGAATGAGCCAATATTGCTCTCCTGTTATCAAAGTACTCTCGAGACAAAAAACAGTTAAGTACTGTGCTGAGACAAAAAAAAAATTGGTGCAGTTGTGAATCGTGAAGAAGGTTGCCAAAGGATTCAGCAGAACACAGACTAACTGGAATGTGGGCAGTGAAATAGGGAAATAATGTGTTGTACTCTGGAATGTCGAATTTCAGAGGTTTCCTTCAGAATCCCTCTCCGTATTGGAGTAACTGTAAGGTCAGTCACGGCAGTAACATACTCTGCCTCAGAATATAGGACATCAGAGAGTTGGTCCGTGTTCCCAATAACCTCACATGAAGGAATTGCACCTGCTGCCGCTCCTGACTGACTGTGTGAAAGAAATAGAGGTGGAGATAAACACAAGACAGATTACCCAGGACGCTTCAGCCAGATAAGGTGCAGGGGGTGATACGGTTGGTGAGCACCAGGAGCGACAACGGGAGAGTCAGACAGTGGCTGCTCCCCTCACAAAACGTACACTTCTAGAAAACTGCTGGGGACGCAGCAGTAACAGATGCAATATCGTGCAAGAAGTGTATGATTAAGTATTATTACATAAGCAGTAATGGCGCGAGCTATTCTCGAAGCAGGGTGAAAATTCAAAAAAAAAGACAGAGTTACAAAGTGACTTTACAGTCTTCCTCTTGCAGAATTTCTAAATGTTAACTTTCAAGTTCAGTCGGAGGTAACGATGGAAAACCAATTTTAGCCATCCTAAGTATTAGGGGAATTAATAGACAGATCGGGAGTAATTCAGAAGTATTGGTAGTGTTTTAATTTGTTCTGTATTTCATTTAAATACATAATTGTTGCTCAGTTTGTCTTTCCTATACCTTTATAACTATTTTGATGAATCTCTGAAGAATTCTAACAGCTGGTTAAATGGAGGAGTATACTCTGAAAGGTAATCAGAAGGGCATAAAGGGGAATGACATTGATCTGGCAGAAGAAATTTAAGGAAACTCTAAAGAAGTTGTATATCAAGAGAAAATATTAAACGAAGAAAGGAATTTCTGGCTACTGTACCTCTTCCCTTGTGGTAGTAATGAGAAGAGGGCATGACCCGGATGCTGAGGGTCATTAATGACGGATGTGCTTTCTTGAGTCATCACCTTTTGAAGATGTCCTCACTGGCTGGGGTTGGGGAGGCAAGACCTATGCCCTTGATGGAAATGGTTGAATCCACAACCCACTGGAGGCTATGATCTGGGTATTGGCGCGTCCATACCAGGCGGTGATGCAAACAGTCAGAATGATCTCGCCGTAAATTTGTCGAAATCTGCTCGTCCTTTGTAACCTTGAAATTCCGTCAAACTCACAACGAACGATAGCCGTCGGCGTGCCTCGGTCGAGATTGGCTCAATATTGCGGGTCCATGATAGATCCTTTGGAATGTTGACGCCCAGGACTTGAACCAGCCCCCCGCCCCCCATCCCTTCCCAACGCCACAACTCAATGAGGATTGGTGTCTGTTTCCCCTTCACCTTCATGAAATCCAGAATAAATTCTTTGGACATGGTCGTTCTGACGTGGAGTGTCAGGTTTTCGTGACTCCTCTCGACCTGCTAAACTATTTCAGTCCTGTATGCTTCTTCGTCACCATCTGAAATTCTGCCAACAACAGGGATATCATTGGCTATTTCACAAAGAAGGAAATTTTGCAGGGAAGTGCTACTGGATATCTTAAAGTGTATGAACGCCGTTGCATCTCCCGGACCCAATTATCTATATCCAATAATACACTAGAAAGCCAGAGGAAAAAATACGGGAGTTCTCTATGAGATAAAGGCACCATGATTGTGACTGGCGAAGTGCCGGAGGACAGGAGGGTTGCTAATGTTGTGCAATTATTTGTGGAGGGCTGCCAATTAAAATCTGACCAACATAGACCAGTAACCATAAAATCAAATATTACCAGAGGGGTTTCTGAGGGATTATATGCGCACATATTTGGAAAGCCACAGTCTAACTGAGGATTGTCCATATGGCTTTGTGCATGGAAGATCAAGTTTCAGCAACTTACTAGTCTGGTGATGAATTAAACAAGATTGTGGTTGAGAGCAGTGCGGCGGACGTAGTCTACAGAGACTTCAGTAACGTCTTTGATAAGGTTCCACATGGAAAGTTGGATCACATGGAATGCAAAGAGAGCTCGCTGACTGTAAGCACAGTTGGCTTCATGGCAGCAAACCGTGGGTTCTGGTGAAATGTTAGGTTTCCGATTGAAAGCCCATGAATAGTTGTGTGCCTCTGGAGTCTATTCTGGGTCAATTAATATTTGCTCCTTATATCGGTGATTTCGAAGAGAATGTGCATATTTGTAAATTTGAAGATGGCACTGAAACAGGTGTTGTAATGGACAATCAGTGCAACTATCATGATCGACAGAGCAATTTGGATCAGTTTTTTATAAGAGTGATGAGGGATGGCAAATCAAGTTTATTTCGGAGAAATGCCGGTGTTCTGGGAAGAAAAGTGTGGGCAGGACTTTCACAAGCGAAGGTGAGGCGCTGGCGAGTGTTATAGAAGAGAAGCAGCTTGAACTACAGGAAGACGATATCCTGAAAGAGTCGTCACATGTCGGGAGGTGGTGAGGAAGCTTTTGCATCACTGAATAATCAACAGCCAGGGCACAGGGTACAAATCTTGGGACGTCGTGCTGCAGTTGTACAAGATGTTGGTGAGGCCGAATTTGAAATGTTGCCATAGATAATATACTGTCAATCTGTAAAGTTGGAGAGGACATTGGGGAGAATTTTGGCAGGATCCAAGGGACTGAGTTATGGGGAAGAGTTCATGCAGCTTGAAACTTTATTCACTGGATCAGAATTGAGTGAGCTGTGATTTTATAGAGGTGTATAAAATAATGAGGCGCACGGACAGGATCGATGCACACTATATTTTTTTCTCAGGGTTGAGAAATCAAGAACTGGAGGGCATCGGTTTGAAGCGGATGGGTCAGGGGTGGGGGTAGGTAGAGATTAGTAAGAACCATTAGGGTACCGTTTCAACCAGAGGGTGATCAGGATATGGACTGAGCTGCTGTAGGAAACAGTTGAGACTGGTACATCAGTAACATGAGTGGGCAAGGGTCAGAGGAGAATTAGAGAAGCTTTATCAAATTGGACGAGATTGGGTGGGAACCTTTTTCTATTTCAGCTAGCTGAGTCCAGCGGGGCCGTTTTCGTGAAGCTTGACTTCATGACTCTGTGATTGTATAACGTTGATTTGATGTCCGTGTTGCTCTCGGCCCCCTAATAAATATTTGATTCTACTGGACTGGACACAATGGCGCACACAAAATGCCGGAGGAACTCAGCGGGCCAGGCAGCATCTATGGAAAAGTGTGCAGTCGATGTTTCGGGCCGAGACCCTTCAGCAGGACTGGAATAGAGTTAAAAGGAGGGAGGCGGGGAGGGATAATGTAAAGAGCTGGGAAGTTGATACATGAGACATACTGGGCTGGAGAAGTGGGAATCTAGTAGGAGAGTACAGAAGGTCATGAAATAAAGAAAAGGGAGAAGAGCACCAGAAGTAGTTGAAGGAGATAATGTGAGGAAGAGAAAAGGGGATGAGGAATAGTGAAGAAGAGGAGGGCGGCGTTGCTGGAAGTCTGAGAAATTGATGCTCATGCCATCAGGTTGGAGGTTACCTAGATGGAATACAAGATTTTGTTCCTCTAACTTGAGTGTGGCCTCATTGCGACAGTAAAGGAGGCCATGGAGTGACATATCGGAATGGGTATGGGAAGTAGAATTGAAATGGGTGGCCACCAGGAGATCCCACTTTTTCTGGCAGACAAAGCGCAAATGATCTGCGAAGTGGTCTCCCAATCTACACCAGGTCTCGCCGATGTACTGGAGGCCACACTGGGACTACCGGACACAATAAATGACACCAACCAACTCACAGGTGAAGTGTCGCCTCTTCCGACGTGACCTTACTGGCGCACCCACTCTCCAATAGCCGTTCCTAATGACGCTTCAGACTATGCTGTGGATGCTGTGAATAAACAGCTGTTCTGAGGCGTGTAACAGCGACTTGCCTTCTTCAGCCGACAGCTCTACCCCCCGAAAGGAAGCAGAGCACGTTTGACCGTGAACTTATCGGTCTCTATCTGGCTGTGCACCATTTTCGTTCTTTTTCTAGATGGTCGCCATTTCAAAGCGTTCGTTGACCACAAACCCCTCGTACACATAATGTCCAAAATCTCTGACCCTTGGTCTGCACAGCAGCAACGCCAGCTGGCCGACATATCAGAGCTCACAACTGATATGCAACATTTCAAGGGGAAAGTAATGTTGTGGCTGAATTCCTCTCACGGCCAGCCGGTGAGGCTGTGCATATAGGGATTGACTCTCCTCCATCACATTCCTTCTTCTTCAACCCCTTCACCTCTTCCACGTATCAGCTCCCAGTTTCTCACTTCATTCCCCATCACCTGGTCTCAGTCATCTCCTACCTGCCCTCTCCCCGACACATCCACACACCTTTCTTATTCTGGCCTCTCTTTCCGGTTCCGTCCCAGTCCTGATGAAGAGTCTCAACCCAAACCATTGACTGTTCATTCCCCTCCAATGATGCTGCCTGACATGATGTTGTGAGCGTGTGAGAGAGAGAGAGGCAGAGACAGAGACAGAGACAGAGACAGGGACAGAGACAGGGACAGAGACTTTCTGCCTTACTCTGAATTTCCAGCATCTGCAGAATCTCTTGTCCATAACTCTGCTGCATCCTGCTGTCCTGTGTCTATCGGGAAGTACTCTCAAGGGGCGGGTAAACTCCACTGTCAGATCACCGATGCAAAAAAATTTGCATCTGAAAACAAATAAATAAAGAGAAGGGGTAGTGAGACGAGACTGAGAGATGTTGGGGGTGGTGTAGAGGAAAAATATAAAGAATGAGAGATGGACCATCCGCAGGGTAAATCCTCCGGACACCAGCAATGTGTATACAGGAATATAATGGACAGAGTTTGAGATAGGGACAGTTCACAGGATAAATCCCCCCACAGCAGCAATGCGTCAGTGTTAAACACTGGGTTGAGTTTGCAGCTCAGTTAATCTACCCGCCGCGCGAGCCGAACCTTCCGCCCTCCAACTGGTCACTTCGACTGCTCGCCGCAAGAAAACTTCGGAGTAGTGGGAGACAGAGTAGGAAGGCTTTGGCTCGACAGGCTGAGAACGAACCTTCTCCCAGTGAGGTAAGGCCGAGTAAATTCCTTTAATTACTCTAATTAACTTAGGAGTAGGTAATGGAGGCAGCATTTAGAGAAGTCGAGTTCTCCGTTTGCATTATGTGGGAAGTCAGGGTGAGCACAATTGTCCCTGATGACTTCACCTGTAAAAGGTGCATCCAGCTGCAGCTCCTGACAAACCAAGTTAGGGAACTGGAACTGGAACTGGATGAACTTCGGATCATTTGTGAGGCAGAGGCAGAAAGTAGCAAGAGGTACAGGCAGATAGTCACCCCTAAAAGTCAGGAGGCAGGTAGCTGGGTGACTGTCAGGACAGGGAAGGAGAGTAGGCAGAAAGAGCAGAGGTCCCCTGTGGCCGTTCCCATCAATAATAAGTATACCGTTTTGGATACTGTTGGTGGGACGATCTACCAGGGACAAGTTGTAGTGGTCGCGTCTCTGGCACAGAGACTGGACCCTCAGCACAGAAGGGAAGGAGGGAAAAGAGGAGAACAGTAATGATAGGAGGTTCTGTGGAAGAGATCGAGTATCCCAGATGGTCTGTTGCCTCCCTGGTACCAGGGTCCGCGATTTCTCGGATCGAGTTCTCAGTATTCTCAAGAGGGAGGGTGAGCAACCAGATGTCGTGATCCATGTAGGGACAAATGAAGTGGATAGGAAGGAGGAGGAGGTCCTGCAAAGAGAATTTAGGAAGTTAGTTGTGAAGATGAAGGACAGGACCTCCAGGGTTGCAATCTTAGGATTGCTACCTGTGCTACGTGCTAGTGAGGCTAGAAATATGACGATAATGCAGTTAAATACGTGGCTAAGGAATTGATGCAGGAGGGAGGGCTTCATATTTCTGGACAATTGGGCCTTGTTCCAGGGAAGGTGGAACCTGTTCCGACGGGACGTGTTGCACCTGAACTGGAGGCGGACTAATATCCTTGCGGGAAGGTTTGCTAGTGCTGCTCCGGGGGGTTTAAACTAGATTTGCAGGGGGAGGGGAACTAGAGTTTTAGAGCAGATAGTGAGGTGGAGGAAGATAAAGGTCATGCGAGAACTGCAAGTATAGTGCATGGAGCAAAGCCAGATCTAACATATAATGAGGCTTTGAGGAAAGCGAAACAGAATAAAGGGTGTAAAGGTAGTAAGGTAGAAGGGCTAAAGTACGTGTACTTCAAAGCAAAAAGCATCAGGAACAATGGTGATGAATTAAGAGCTTGGATAAATACATGGAATTATGATGTAGTGGCCATTACAGAGACTTGGCTGGCACCAGGGCAGGAATGGATTCTCAATATTCCTGGATATCAGTGCTTTAAAAGGGATGGGGGGGAGGGGGGAGAGTGGCATTACTGATCAAGGATACTATTACAGCTACTGAAAGGATGGGTAATGTAGCAGGGTCTTCTTTTGAGTCAGCATGGGTAGAAGTCAGGAATAGGAATGGAGCAGTTACTCTATTGGGAATGTTCTATAGGACCCCTGGAGGCAGCAGAGATACCGAAGAACAGAATGGGAGGCAGATTTTGGAAAGGTGCAAAATAACAGGGTTCTTATCATGGCTGACTTTAACTTCCCTAATATTCATTGGCACCTGATTAGTTCCAATAGTTTAGACGGGGCAGAGTTTGTTAAGTGTGTCCAGGACGGAACCTGTCACAGTACGTTGACAGGCCGACTAGGGGAAATGCCATAGTAGATCTAGTATTAGGGATGTATGGGGTATCAGGGATTGGCAGCATCTCTGGTGGAGGAACATGTCGCGTCCTTTTTAAGTTGGTTAGTCCACCTTTGGTCCCTACCTGGCACTCAGCTCTCACCTGTGTCTCCCTCTTGTGTTAGTCACTTCCGCGCTGGGGAAAAAAAAGCCTCTGACTACCCACACGATCAATGTCTCTCAATGGCAGAATATAGCACAGGTCATCTCTCATACTCCGTGGCTCCAAGAAAAAAGGACCAAGTTCACTCAACCTATTCTCATAACGCATGCTCACCAATCCTGGCAACATCCTTGTAAATCTGCTCGGCACCGTTTCTATATTTTCACATCCTTCCTGTAATGAGGTGACCAGAACTGAGCACAGTACTCCAACTGAGGTCCGACCAAGGCCCTATATAGCTGCATCATTACCTCTCGGCTCTTGAACTCAATCCCACAGCTGATGAAGGCCGAGGCACGGTATGCCTTCTTAACCACAGAGTCAACATGAGCAGCAGCTTTGAGTGTCCGATGGACCCTGACCCGAAGATCCGTCTGATCATCCACAGTACCAAAAGTCTTACCATTAATACTGTATTCTGCCATCATGGTTGACATAACAAAATGAAACACCTCACACTTATCTGGGTTGAACTCCATCTGCCTCTTTTCAGCCCAGTTTTGTTTCATATCGATGTCCCGTTTTAACCTTGACGATCTTCCACACTATCCACAACTTCAAGCATTGTGTCATCAGCAAATTTACTCACCCATCCCTCCACTTCCTCTTCCAGATCATTTTTAAAATCAAGAAGAGAAGGGGTCCACGAGCAGATCCCTGAGGCACACCACTGGTCACCGACCTCCATGCTGAATATGAACCATTTACAACTACACTTTGTCTTTTGTGGGAAAACCAGTTCTGAATCCAGAAAGCAAGGTCCTCTTGCCTCCCATGACTCCTTAATTTCTCAATATGCCTTCCATGATGTACCTTAAGAAACGCCTTGCTGAAATATATATACACTACATTTAATGCTCTACCTTCATCAATCTATTTATTCACATCGTCAATAAAAATCAATCAGGCTCGTAAGCCACGGCCTGCCTTTGACAAATCCATGTTGACTATTCCCAATCATATTATGCCTCTCCAAATGTTCATAAATCCTGCCTCTCAGGATCTTCTCCATCAACTTACCAACCACTGAAGAAAGACTCACTGGTCTGTAATTTCCTGAGCTATGGCTACTCCCTTTCTTGAATAAAGGAACAACATCTTCAACCGTCCAATGCTCCGGAAAATCTCCCGTCCTCACTGGTGATTCAAAGTTCATCGCCATAGGCTCAGAAGCTTCATCCCTCGCCTCCCACAGTAGCCTAGCGTCTTGTTCGGTCTTGGTGACTTAACCAACTTAATGCTTTTCAAATGCTCCAACATATCGTTTTTCTTAATATCTATACGATCAAGCTTTTCAGTCTGCTGTAGGTCATCCCTACAATCGCCAAGATTATTTTCCGTAGAATACTGAAGCAAAGTATTGATTAATTACTCTGCTCTCTCCTCCGTTTCCATACACACTTCTCCAGTGTCACACTTGATTGTCCCTATTCTCTCATGTCATATCCTCTTGCTCTTCACATACTTGTAGAATGCTTTGGGGTTTTCTTAATCTTGCCCGCCAAGGTCTTCTCATGACCCATTCTGGTTCTCCTGATTTAATTCTTAAGCTCCATCCTGCTAGCCTTATAATCTTCTATATCTTTATTGTTACCTTTTTTTTTGAAACATTTCCTAGTTTCCTTCCACCTTCCGGCAACACACATGCACAATTATTAATTAAAATCCTCTATATATCTGTACTCACGAATTTTCCCATATTACTCAGACTTCCCCATCTCATACCTTTGCTAACTTCTGATATTATTGCTGTACCTTGACGAAGCCTTTGACTAAGCTTTATTCATATAAAGTTTCCAGTTTTGTGGTGGCACATCTGTAGATTCCATTTACACCCACTCCCATCCCCTGCTCCCAGCCCCACAACTTGCTCCGTCTTCCTGTTCCCTCCCAGGGTTGTTGTTGTTGTTTTTTCCTGTGAACTTCAGTTTTTTGTTTTTACTGTTTACTCCAAATGAGTTTTATTTCGCCTCCTCTAATATATATCGCAACAGGGGTGCCGACTTGTAAGGTTTTACTCTGGTCTGGAACGTAAGATCTGGCTTTACATGATAGAAATTATTCAGCCAAACTCTTACAACCACACATACTATCTGAGCGTAATGTCGTCCCCGCAGGATATTCGTCTGCGTCGTTAACAATAAAAGCCTTCGAAGCAAGTTCTGCCACTTATGTACACATTAATTTAGGCAGACTTCTCATAACAATTTCTGTATGCACTCTTACCCTCTCCGTATATAACAGATCCTGTAAACCATGCTTCGTCGTGAATTGACAACGATCCGTCAGTAAAGATACATCAATAGGAACTTTTCATTCGCATGACTGTACATTCCTCATTTTATTTTAATTTTAAATGAGAAGGAATGTTCCTTTCCTTTGTTATACTACAGTCACCGGACAATCAGAAGGTTCACCACGATAAGTTAAATTGTCAGCGAGCATTATTGCACTTCTAACTCTTTCAACTCTGACGTTACAGCCAGACTTGTCGAATTTGCCTGATAGTTGCCCCCTTCCTACCTCCAACAAGCTGAATTGGAGTATGCTCGGTTAAAATGATTACTGGATTAAGACCCACAACATAAGTAAAATGATTAATTACCCAAAACATCGCTTAAGACGTTCAGATGTTACACATCTCATTCCACTGGAGTAAGCTTTCGATTTGTAAATGTAACTGCATCCAGTCGCCCAGCTTTGGCGTAAAGAGCTAATATCGTTACACTGGTGGCAGCGAAACCCGAAAGCGGATGTCTCGGAGATACCTGGGTCTTAATAGAAGGCGGTTCTGCACGGTTAGTTTTAAGATCTACCAATGCCTTGGTCTGCAGGTTTCTATTCTCCTGGGACGCACACTTTCACGAGTTCCATGAATTGGTGTCAATGCCACCTCTGTGATCTCTGCAAGAAGCTGGTAGGTGAAGCCTGGTGAGCAAGAATAAAGCTCTGCAGAGGAAGGAATCTAAATGGAGAAGGGAATGGACCCCTAGAAGAAAGGGAAGGAGAAGGGGGCCCAGTAGGAGGTGATAAACAGATGAGAACAAGAAAGAAGTCAGAGTGCGGATCAGAGGAAAAGGGGAGTGATTTTCTTTTTGTTTGTTTCTGAAGATTTAAGCTTTTTTTTTCGGTGTACACATCCCTGGAAGTGACTTTACAGTGGAGTAGCAAGCCATAAAAAAAGGCATGCTGCATCTGCCAGATATCAAAGAAGCAGACACACAATGCTGGACTCAACTATAGCATTGCTATATAGTTCATGCACTGATGTCGGTGGCTAAAACGAGTTTGTTAATGATCGGGAGAAGAAATACCATTCTAATAATATGAGAAATGGCGATGGGATGTTGGCATTTGAAAGGGTATCCCATTTACTGCAATTAATTTGCTGCAATTTAACCGATTGGTATGACAGGATTGACCGTTCTGGGGCTTCTGATTCGATCTCAGAGATTTACATAACCTGGCACGTCGGGATTTAACTGAGATGGCGTCATCTGTTTGCTCACATTTTTAGAATGCAATGGTAGAAGTCGTGAACGATTGTCCCACTGGAGTTCATAAAGGATATAAATTGCATTGGCGTACAACTTCAATCAGAGAGACTGTCCTACAACTAAAACGGACCAGAGAATTGCGAGAAAAAAAATGCTTGAAGCGTATTACCATATGGAGAAAATATTTTACATCAGCATTGTCTTGATTGGCGCTCCTGGTAAGCTAATGAAAGAACACCGGAACTCCGTGAGTTAGCCGACTTTGTGCAGGTTACTCTGAGTTTGGTTTGGTTTGTAAAATGATAGGCTTCGAGATCGGCGAGGAGCTTCCAAAGCCACGTGCGGTGATATCACTTCGTTCAATTACACTGTTACCATCGCTGTTTATATATTACTTTCAGTCACAGGAATCAAAGCACTGCATTAAACGTACCGTAAACCTGAAAGTCGAAGCAGCCCCTTCACTGACGCTTTCGACACTGGCGTACTCCAGCTCAGGAAAGATAAGTGATCGGAAGACTTTACTGAGACGGTTCACGTTGTTCAGTTCATTTGACGGACACCTAATAGAGTTCACATGAAAACAGAAATGTATTCAGTGCGACAGTAATCATGTAATGAAAGTGTTTTCTTCTGAACAACTTTGTCTTCCCTCTCAAGGTCTTCTTGCTTTAAAAGGTGTCCAGTTGCTTTGGTTACACGCTTTCTCCCTCCATATTCCCCAGAACTTGAATTGTCGGTATCCAGAGATATAGGTATTTATCTCAAACTGTATCGACTCTTCCGGGGCAAAGTTTTTGTTTGTTTTCGTTGATTAAATATATCAATGGCTTTACTTCTTGAAAGTATGTATTGTAATCCATAATGCCTCTCACTTCTGTTTTTCTAGTGAGTATATCGTCGATTACAATCCTGTCACAGAGGAAGTGCGGTCTGGCCACTTGCACCACTCGCTATTTGGTGGCCATGGCAACGGCAGATCTGATGGTCGTTATCTTTGAGGTAATTTTGTCTCGGATCAGCATTTATTATTTCCCAGTGAGTGTCCTGAACATTACTCCTGTGGAGAGTGCGAGAGTTGTCTTGACCCGTGTCGCCGTAGACTGTTCTGTCGGGTTCACTGTCACTTTCACATTGGATCGCTTTGTCTCCCTTTATTGCCATAAGCTGAAAGCAAAGTATTGCACCGGGAAAACAGCGGCCGCGGTTCTGGCAGCAACTGCCGTGTTGTTCTATTTGAAAAACATTCCCTTCCACTTCCGGCTTGAACCGCGAGAAATCATTAACAACGTACCGTGGTTCAATGTTATAAAACTAAGTTACTTCACTGATCCGGGGTGGAAGGGATCTGACTGGTTTGACACGGTACTAACTTCATTGCTGCCTTTCGCAGTGATTCTGCTGTTCAACGCTCTGACAGTCAGACACATTTCAGTGACTAGTCGCGTCCGTAAGGGACTGAGGGGTCAGAGCAAGGCGGAGAACCGCAGTGACCCGGAGATGGAGAGAAGGAGGAGGTCTGTGATCTTACTTCTCACCCTCTCCGGAAGCTTCATCACCCTGTGGCTGACAACATTTTCACAGTTCCTCTATTATCAGATAACAGGAACAGGAGGCGAATGGAATGATTCTGAATATATATTTTATAAAGTTGGATTTTTGCTGAGATCTTTAAGCTGCTGCACAAACACATTTATTAATGTGGCGACTCAGTCCAGATTCAGGGGGCAAGTGGAAAAACAACGGCAGATCAGTGTTTGTGTTCATTACGAAAACCAGCTGTTGTGCGGAGTACAGAGGCCTCTGTAATATGTTGGATTCATCTTCCATTAGCAAAAATCAGTGCTACAATCGAAAAGACTCCACGCTTGGATTTGCAATCAGCGACCAGCACCGGACTGTAGATCCAATGAAAACAACAAATTCCAAACAGCACTCATGATCTAGGCTGGTAAGTCCCCATCCGCAGTGACCGCTGTCAATGTACCTCTGCTCTGAATATGCAGAGAAGATTTCCTGTGATTTACAATACCGGGGGTTCACGGATTTTGAAATATTCCTCACTGCTACTGGTATAGGAAGCTACCGCAATTTTCGATGCAAAACTCCCGTACGTTCATGGTAGCTGTCGTTTGATTTATCCTTTTAATTCCGGTTACCTTATAAAACTAATATTGGTCAAATCCCTGAGCTTTCTCTTGCTGGATGGGTCATTGCCGACCGATGATTGAGGTCCCGTCTTTCTATGGCATGCATTGTGACGTCAGAGACTGGAGACAGACGTCAACGTCTAACAAGGATAAGTTTGATAATAAAAGGATACTGAATGCTGACCCACGTGGACCGGAAAGCATATCTGGAAGCAGGTGGGAGTTTCATTCAAAGAAAATTTCATTTGTTTCTGGTGCAAGGACATGGAGGTGGAAACGAGCCCAGGTGCTGAGGCCGAGTCGGGAGGCGTTACGGTCGTAGCGAGCTTGGAATTGGTGTCCAAGAGAGTCTTTAGCGGGAGTCTTGGTTTTCGTTGCGATTCCAGGAACGATGCTGGACTTAGAACTGATAGTCCTTAGAAGGATGGAACGAGTCGACCAACGAACTGGCAGCTCCTTATTGTGATCACGGGGTCTTTATCCTGCAGTTTCTGATGGGAGCAGGTGTGTGTAGTTAGTGGAACCTGGGAATGATTGGAAATTAAATGAGGAGATTGAGGCCCAATTCCTGTGGTAAATAGCAAGGTGGGGGATTGCCAGAAGGGACCATGACACATTGCAGGGAATTAGACAGATGGGCTGAAAGACCTGTTTCTGTGCTGTAGGAAAATGAATCTAAACTGAGTGTTTCACTAGCCTCCCAAATGCTCAGAGGAAACACGTTGTCAGGCCCTGGAGATTTATCCATCCAAATTCACCTCAAGAGAGCAAGCGCCTGTTCTGTAAACTGTATACATTCCGTGACTAGCCGAATATTTCCTCATTTCTATCGTCTCTATATCTGTCTCCTAAGCACATGTAGACACGGAGAAATCATTGAAGATCTCCCCCAACTCTCTTGGCACCTTGCAGAGTTGAGCACTCTAATGTTCAGAAGTTATTTGGACCAGTTATTGGGGCAGAAAGGAAACGGCAGGTTTTCCATTTTATTTATCCTGACACCAAATAGTCTGGTATTGGTGGAAATGTTCTCATCCCAGTAGTTGTTTTCAAAGTTTACAATAAAGATTTTTGGATAAGAAGCTTTATCTACGTGATACATTTGCTGATTCTGGGCCTGTTCTCAAAGGAGGGATGGGGGCGCTCGGAGTGGGAACCTCACTGAAACCTACCAAATATAGGTGCCCCATTAGAGTGGACGGGTGAAGATGCTTTCATCAGTCGTGGTGTCTAGGAACTGAGAGCCAAACCTCACAATCTATTCAGCTGTATCGAAAAACCTTGTCCTCCACCATTCTATGCAGGAGCTGGGGCCAAACTTAATTACATTGAGAAATTTAGTTTTACGTTATTCGAAGGTATAGAAATTTGATAGAAATTGTAATCGCTTAACTAAGCAAAGACGGAAACCACATGAATATCATAACAATATAATGCTTTTTGCAAATAACAGATTACCGGTGTTTGAGGCAGACTGATCGTATTCAACTATGTGTTTTATTTTGCACTGTAGAGCTGGAACTAACAGCAGATTTACTGGATGCACATCGGCAGGGTTAAAACAGCAACTGGTATTTTAGTTTCACCATTGCAAAATGGCTGAGTGTTCAGTATTCATTGTGATCATAAGGAAACACAGAGCATGTGAGGTTGAGAATGTTACTTCCTTTTTCGTTTAGTTCTGGTGGGCCTCTTCCTCAGTCACCAGGGAAACAGCCCTCCAGAACTTCAAGCAGCTTTGAAGATTTGTATCACTCTGCAGTCATAACCCCTTAGCGGAGAGGCAGTGGCCTCAGGATCCAGTGTAGATTCGAGGATGTTTTGAACATTTACTGTATGGAATATATGATGTCTGTGCTGGAATGGAGAGATGACTAATAAATGTTGGGATTGTATTTATACAAATCTTTTTAGAATGTCACAAATATCTTGCAATCGGTCAATATTTGTGAATCAAAAAAAAGAAAAATCTCTATACTCTGTTTCCAGGGCTATATTTACTATTTAATTGTAACGGCTTTTACTCCAACTGACCCCCGTTACCTAGGGGGTGAATAGCCGTCAACCCCGCCAAACAGTCCAAATGCTTTGGTGCGCATAAGGTGTGAGGCACGCAAATATCAGCCGTGACACAAATATGAAACAATATACAAAGTGCGGTAAAGAATTATACTTTATAGTAAATTTTGGTGTAGCAACAACTAAAAGAAAAGGCGCCACATAAGTAACTTATCAGTCTTGTGCACATAATATATTAATACGTTGGAGCTCACGCCTCTGATTCCATCCACAACGTCCTTCCAAGACTCCGGCCACCATCCGAACCCCCGAGGTCCGGTATCTGCCGCCCTGGAACCGCAGTCCGTTCCCCGCACGTCCGTCCTCTCCGCTCGCCTCGCGAAAATGCCTGCGCTCCTGAACTCAGCACACATATACAAGATAACAGAACAGGACTTCCATTGGCTAACAAATGAATATAGTTTCCATTATCACATTGTATAGCCCAAACATTGCTGTTACGGTGATCCCTTTGCTCAGCAGTTAACAGTACGAGAAGTCATTTTAATATAACACCTCAGAGAAGCCATTTTGGTAATAAGCCATTAACAGTTAACAGTCCATCTAGTATTACTGAGAGCCCTATATTCTCCCCCCACAGAAATAAGTCATGCCCTCATGACATTCAGATAATTCGCCATCCCTTCCTGCAGAACGCACAGCCCAATCCACGTGCAGAAAGCAGTGATATGACTCCCCAACACAGTGGAGATCAGACCTTGTTCCCCGGGTATCATGTAGGCCAATCTCTCTGGGGGTTTCCGACTCCTCTGAGGCCTACGCATCCCCTCACCTACCCTTTCTGCCTCGGACACTACAGGGGACCCTTTGAAACTACGAGGCAAATCCTCCTCCGAGCGGTGCCCCAAGCCCTTCTGCACCTCGGAACCCTCTATCTCTGTTTCAGGCCCTACATCCACTCCTTCAGCGCCCTGCGGCACCACGGACTGTCCCTCACTAGCCCCTGCTAACCCAGTGGGGGAAAGGCTGGGAGTCTCTTCCTCAGTGCCGGGAGCATCAGCGAACGTCAGAATGGACCAACCATCCCAGTCATCATCTTCCGAATCAGTATCCCTCACAGGGGCTGGGCCTGGGCCCGTCTCTCCAGGGGTGGGCACGTCCTCCACCCTGCGGGGACGCAGAGTCCTGGCATGGAGTGCAGCCACCTCTTCAGGCTCCCGCTCTACCTGCACATCTTGCCCCAGCGGCAAGAGGTGATTCCGATGGAGAATCCTGACAGGCCCCTTTCCATCCTCCGGCCATACCCGGAAAACCAGCAGGTTTGACATTTAACTCTCCACCACATAGGGCGTGGCTGCCCAGCGATCAGCCAGTTTGTGTTTTCCCGGTAATCCCAGATTCCTGATGAGGACTCGGTCTCCTGGCAAGAGTTGAGTGAACTTTACTTTCTGGTCGTACTTCCTCTTATTTCCTGATTCTGTCGGGCGGCTGCCTCCCCGGCCAGCTGTTTTCGGTTCTTGCCTCATATCAGACACATACTTCAAGTAAGGGTTCGGCGACACCTCACCCGCATCAGTCCTGAAACAGAGGTCAATGGGCAACCTCGCCTCGCGCCCAAACACGACATTATAGGGCGGGTAACCAGTAGCTTCATTGCGTGTGCAGTTGTAACAGAGAACAAGATGCCTAATATGTCGACTCCAACAATTCTTTTTGCTGATCTCCAGAGTCCCGAGCATGTCTAGTAGCGTCCGATTGAACCTTCCCGGCTGGGGATCGCCCTGCGGATGATAGGGTGTGGTCCTCGATTTCTCAACCCCCAACATGCCCAGCAACTCATAGATGAGTTTGCTCTCAAAGTCCCGTCCCTGGTCACTATGGATCCATCGAGGAAGACCAGAATGCACAAAATACTTCTCCCATAGCACTTTTGCCATGGTAGTCGCCCTCTGATCCTTGGTAGGGAAAGCTTGAGCATACCTGGTGTAGGGGTCCGTGATGACCAAGACATTTGCTGTGTTGATGGCATCGGGTTCTATGGACGGTAAATCCATACACGCCAGGACCAAAGGCCCCGCACTCTGCTAGTGGGACAAAGGGGCAGCCTGCCCGGGCACCGTCTTCCCTTGTATGCAACGAATGAAGGACGTGCAGTATTCTTCAACCTCCGACCTAATCCGGGGCCAGTAAAACCGATCCTTGAGCAATCCATAGGTATTTTCAACCCCCAAATGCCCAGAGTCATCATGGAGAGACTTCAACACAACCTTCCGATACTTCTCAGGCAGGACCAGCTGCCAACACCGCGGTCGGTCCGGGGGTGACGTTCCCCGTTATAACATTTGGGTCTTCAACCTCAACCGAAGCCATTCCTTCAGAACAGGGACACGGGACCGTGCTTGGCCTTCTCTGTCCGTGCAACATCCCCCTGTTCCACGGCATGCCAGACCGGGCCTGTGTCTGGGTCATCTCGCTGAGCAGTAGCCACTTCCCCAGGGCTTAACCCCGGCAACTGCGTGCTCTTCAGAGCAGTCATGTCAGAGTACACTAGAGGCAGAGCATCATTGGATGTCCCCAATGAGTCGACTGCTCGATACGGCCTCTCCCTCTCCTCAGCCTGCACGATGATAGCAAACTCGCACATCACCTTCACCCCGGATGCAGGAACACTCTGCCACTCCTCGTCCTTCCCCGGCTCCTCATGGTCCCGTCGGGACAGCGCATCCGCGTCGACATTCTGGCTCCCCGGCCGGTACTTCAGGCTGAAATCATATGAAGACAAAGCTGCCAGCCACCGATGGCCTGTGACATCCAGTTTCACCGAGGTCAGGATGTAAGTGAGCGGGTTGTTGTCTGTCCGCACCTCAAACTTGGCCCCGTAGAGATAGTCACTCAGCTTATCCACCACCACCCATTTCAACGCCAGAAACTCCAACTTGTGAGTGGGATAGTTCCTCTCCGAAGGTGACAAACTCCGGCTGACAAATGCCACAGGCCTCAGGCCAGCGCTCTGATCCTGATATAGAACGGCCCCTAACCCCTCACGACTAGCGTCAGTGTGTAGCAGATGGGCAATCGGGGGTCTGCAAAAGCCAGCAGCGGCGCCTGAGTCAGCATCTCCTTCAGCGAATGGAAATCCGCTTCACATCTGTCATCCCATCTCTGTCCGAAGGGATCTGACGGGTTCAAATATTCTCCCACCTCCCGTCCTTTCCTCCCCTTCCCCCTCTGTCCCAGGGGAGGGTAGCCACGCAGAAACTGGTTCAAGGGATGACTCACCCCAGCGTAACCTTTCACGAATCTCCGATAGCACCCACAGAAGCCTAGGCACGAGCGCAGAGCACTCACGGTCTGGGGCCTTGGCCAGGTGGTCACTGCTTCGATGTTAGCCGCGTCGGTCGCTACACAGTCCGCGAGACAATGTGTCCAACATAGCTAACAGACGTCTGACAGAACTGGCACTTGTCCAGGGAAAGATTCAACCCTTCCTGCTTCAACCGGAAGAGCACCTTCATTATTCTCGCTTCGTGTTCTTCCAAGGTGCATCCAAATACTATGAGGTCGTCCAAATATACCAGCAAATCGAGCAGGTTCATATCCCCCATTGTCTTCACCATGACCCTACGGAAAGTGGCAAGGGCAACCGATATGCCATGGGGCATCCTTCCGAACAAGTAAAATCCCAGAGGGCAAACGAAGGCTGTATTCTCCTTATCAGCTTCACTCATCGGGATCTGGTAATATCCAGTCCTCAAATCCACTTCGCTCTACTCAGACAGGCCAGAGCGTCTTCGACGCGGGGAACTGTGTACTGATCCGGGACCGTGCGCCTGTTCAGTGTTCTATAGTCCACACACATACGAACCTTCCCATTCTTCTTCCGGGCCACTACGATAGGAGATGCATAAGGGCTTCGGGACTCTGTGATGATCCCAGCCTCCTTCAATTTACACAAATGCTGCCGCACGTCTTCCACATCTGCAGGGGCAAGTCACCATGATCTTTCACTAAACGGAGTATCCTCAGTCACCTGTATGGTATGGCGAGTGCTCCTGGAACAACTCACATCAATTTCATCAATGGAAGAAATATCTGTCATCGTCAACATCTTCTCCAAAGTTAAAAGCTTCAGCTGTCAACTTCGGCTTTTTTCCAACAGCTCTCCCCCAACTGGCCTCACGGGGGCGCTATGCATCACCGTCACCGGGAACAAATGCGCCAGAGGCATCCGTCGCTTGCAGAAGCCTTCGGTGGTACAGGCACGCAGGCCGGTGGTGACCTCCTGTGCAGTTGTGTTCCTGACGGTCACCACCGGCCTGCGTGCCTGTACCACCGAAGGCTTCTGCAACTCGGGTCTCACCAGCACCCCAGCAGGGAATCTTGACACCCCCTCAAGGTCTTACGAGGTGTCCACTAAAAGGGCTTCACCCTCAGGCACTCCCGGGAATCTAGGGATCCCCGTCACCTTGCTACTTCACCGGGCCATACCACCCTGGGCTTCGACTGGGCACACCACACAGTGACTCGTTCACACGCCGCGTCCAGCCCCGGGCGACGCAACGTTTCCTCAAAAGCATCTCAGAACACTGGGTGCACTGACAGGGTCTCCAATGTCTTTCTCGGCTTTTCCTTACAGGCTCCGAAGAGTCTCTGCACAATAGGGGTGTTGGTCCCCACCAGAATGGACACACTCCCAGTCTCACTGGTGTCAGGGTAAACCAGTACCAGGGCCTCATGAGCCTCAGACACCCCCACCTCAGCTTCCAGGAACTCCAGTTTCACGGACAAATAGCTATTGTATGGGTAATCACCATTACTGATACCCCAAATTTCCAGTGCACTGAAAGGTGTCAGGGGTAAATGCGCCAGATACTGATCGTACAATGACTGGTACAGTAATGTGACCTGCGACCCCGTGTCCAGTATGGCTTTTGCATCTGTCCCCTCTCTCGGGGTCCCACCAATACTTCTGGGATAGGGTCTTTTCCTCTCGGGGGCCCCGTGGCACATTGTTGGGAACATATTTTTCCTGAAGACTCCAGTCCGTACTCTCGCTGAGTCTCTTCTAAGTTTCCAAACACCCCCCTCCTCTCCGGCTGGGACACCCGGGGGCTCTCCCTCCAAGGGGCTCCCTGCCGTCCACATTCCCACCTGAAGTTCCCCTCTTCCCCACAGTTATGGCACACGCCTCGTCTCGCGAGACCCCAGCCTCTGCCTGGCCTCAGTGCTGTCCGTCCCTTCAGGGAGGGGCCTTTTCCACTAGTCCCCCCACGCGGAGAGACTCCGCCTGCCGCGACCTCTTTTGCTATATCCCGCGTGGATCTGGCCCAGGTCATTTCACCACAAGGAGCTGCTACCAAGGACAGCACCGTACTAACGAGGCCCTCTTCCACTTCCAATGTGTCCTCCTCCTCCCTTACCTCTCTGAGCAACCGAACAAAAGACAGGGGTGACGGACGCGTTCTACGGGGCTGCCGGAGGCTCGTAGCGACCGCATCATGTCTCTGCGTGCCTCTGGCTACCTGGTCGATCCTTATCCGATCCACCTCATTCCCTGAAATGATCCCCGGCATCTCAAGCAATTTAGCCTTCGCTCCAGCCGGAAAAGATACTCAGAAAGCTTTTCCCCTTTCTCCTGACACAAATTCTGAATTCCCCCTAAAAGCTCCACCATGCCCCCAGTTAGCCCAAAAGCCTCCTCTAATGCTTCTAGACCCTTGTGGAGGCCCCATGTGCCACCTAGGCACTGAGGGTTCAGACGACGAATGCTTCCAGATACTCCTTCCAGGAAGCCAAGGGCTGGTTAACTTCCACGCCTTTTACCACCTCAGCTGCCGCCCCTCTCAAACTTTCTCCCAATCTTTGCCGCTTCTCCTCCTCAGAACACTGCCACTCACCCAACAGCTGAGAGGTATGTTCTGCCCAGGTTTCATCATCATCTTTCCCTTCGGGAATGGGAGTCCTCCCTAAGAAAATTCTTAACTTCTGACGCGGACCCACCGCCCTGTTCACCAGGGAGGTAATGGCTGAAGCCAACTCAGAGCCTTCCCCCTTCCGTGGGGAATGAGAATCAATTACATTCTCAAAATTTGACCACTCCCTTCTTTCATCCTTCAAAAACGACTGACCCGCTCTCTAAAATCTGCGCCCCAAGCCGCGGGCAACGCTATTGGTGTCCCTTCAAACACTTCCTCCATGACAGTGTGCACGCCCCATAGACCCGCCTCACCTACGTCACTGACACACGGCTGCAGTCCCAATTCCTTGACGTCAGCACCCGTCTGTACCAGCACAAAGGCTGAGTCCCACATTTTACCAATATTTCTGCTTACAATCTCAACCTTACCGATAGCTCTGACCACAGTCAAACATCGAATTAACACATCGTCCGGAGTACGTATGTCCACCCCCTTAGTACACAGGCATGATTAACTGGGACATCATCGATCTCACACCAAAGTTCAATCTTATCCGAGTCCATCTCCCCTAGTTTAAACCCGGTAACTTACTCTGTATCTGACAGAATTCAAATCCTGGACGAGCCCCCACAATGTAACGTCTTTCATCCCACCAGAACATACTTTATAGCAATTCGTAATGATGGGTTAGTAGAAACAACTAAAAGAAAAGGTGCCACATAAGTAACTTATCAGTCTTGTGCACCTAATATTTTAATACGTTGGAGCTCACGCCTCCAATTCCATTCACAATGTCCTTCCAAGACTCCGGCCACCATCTGAACCCCCGAGGTCTGGTATCTGCCGCCCTGGAACCGCTGTCCGCTCCCCACACATCCGTCCTCTCCACTTGCCACCTGAAAAAGCCCCCGATCCTCAGCTCAGCACACACATGCAAGATAGCACAGCATGACTTCCATTGGCTGGCAAATGAATACAATTCCCATTATCACTAATTATAACCCAAACATGCTGTTACAGAGAACCCCTTACTCAGCAGTAAACAGTACGGGAAGCCCTTTTAGTATAACACTTCAGAGAAGCCATTTTGTAATTAGCAATTAACAGTTAACAGTCCAACTAATATTACTGAGAACACTACACAGAATATTAAACTCCAGTCCCATTAAAGGTGAATATGCAGCAGAAGAAACTCCTCCCATGCCCAGTGACCAGGGTGCAGAACTGGGTGTGGTGAGCAGCAGTAATAATTGCAGAGTTCAGCACCGACAGTCACTCTCGAAATTATGTCACAAGGTTAGATTACTAAGTGAATCTCTTCCCACATTCACAGCATTTGACCGGCCTCTCCCCAGTGTGAACTGAGTGATGCACATACAGTTGAGGTGACTGAGAGAATCTCTTCCCAAAGTCTCAGCAGGTGAACGGCCTCTCCCCAGTGTGAACTGACCGGTGTCTCAGTAGGTGAGATGCCCGAGTGAATCCCTTCCCACAGTCTGAGCAGGTGAACGGCCTCTCTCCAGTGTGAACTCGCTGGTGTCTCTGTAGGTTGGATGAATGTGTGAATGCCTTCCCACAGTCTGAGCAAGTGAATGGCCTCTCCCCAGTGTGAACTCGCTGGTGTGTCAGTAGGTGAGATGCCCGAGTGAATCCCTTTCCACAGTCTGAGCAGGTGAACGGCCTGTCTCCAGTGTGAACTTGCTGGTGCACCATTAGGTTGGATGACCGAGTGAATCTCATCCCACAGACTGAGCAGGTAAACAGCCTCTCCCCAGTGTGAACTCGCTGGTGCGCCATTAGGTTGGATGAATGACTGAATCTTTTCCCACAGTCTGAGCAGGTGAATGGCCTCTCCCCAGTGTGAACTCGCTGGTGTACAAGCAGATCAGATGACTGAGTGCAGCCTTTCCCACATTCTGAGCAGGTGAATGGCCTCTCTCCAGTGTGAACTGACTGGTGTGTCAGTAGGTGAGATGACTGATTGAATCCCTTCCCACAGTCTGAGCAGGTGAATGGCCTCTCCCCAGTATGAACTCGCTGGTGTACCAGCAGATCAGATGACTGAGTGCATCCTTTCCCACATTCTGAGCAGGTGAATGGCCTCTCTCCAGTGTGAACTCTCTGATGTACCTTCAGTTTAGATGAGCAAGTGAATCTCTTCCCACAGTCCGAGCAAGAAAACGTCCACTCCCCGGTGTGAACTGACTGGTGAGCCATTAGGTCAGATGACCAAGTGAATCCTTCCCCACAAATTCAGCAGGTGACCAGCCTCTGCCCAGTGTGAACTGACTGGTGTGTCCACAGGTGGGAAGACCGACTGAATCCCTTCTCACCCACAGAACAGGTGAATGTTCTTGTCCCAGTTTGAACTTGCTGATGTGCCTTCAGTTGAGATGACCGACTGAATCCATTCCCACTGTCTGAGCAGATGAATGGGCTCCTCCCTGTGTAAAATGACGGGCATGTCAGTCGGTCAGATGATCGAGTGAATCCCTCCTCACATCTGAGCAGGAAGGATGATCGAGTGAATCCCTCCCCACAGACTGAGCAGGAAAGACGATCGAGTGAATCTCTCCCCACAGACTGAGCAGGAAAGATGATCGAGTGAATCCCTCCCCACAGACTGAGCAGGAAAGATGATCGAGTGAATCCCTCCCCACAGACTGAGCAGGAAGGATGATCGAGTGAATCTCTTGCTACACTTCTTAAATATCGAGACAGAGACAGCAAAATTGGCGTGCCATGTTCGAGATTCCCAAAGACAAATTCCCTGTCCTTTTTAAACCTGAAAAAAGATTTACAAAATCCATCAATGGGTGAAGGATAACATTTCAGATAAGATCACTTTAGTTGCCAAGGTGTGATCCGACATCACACTGTTACTGTGAAGTTCAACCCAAGTTGGAGAGAGAAATCATCTTCTAGCTGGTCACAGTGCTGGTGACTGGAATGACCATCAAATTCTCTGATGCTCTTCCTGTCTCTATAAGAATGGGGCATTTCTGCCAACTCCAATCTGTGACCTGGTTCGGTTGTTAACACCCATTGGTGTTATTCCCTGTTCTGCCTGAGCGGCATTGCCTGGCCTCACAGTAACTGAAACACTCTCACACAAGTAGCCTTTGCTAATGTGCAGCTCGGATTTTCTTTATGTACTGTTAACTGAAAGTGCCACAGTTTTAATGCCATGTAAATATCTCCTACTCAGATGTATGGTTGGTCTGCACAGTTGTTAAAAGGAATTTGAGTGAATATTAGTATTACTGAAGGTTCTTGTCACAGTCATAGAAAAGTACAACACAGAAACAGCCCTTTGGCCCATATAGTTGGAGTTGAACTATTTAAACTTTCCACTCCCATACCCCTACAATCCCGGTACCTATACAAACTTCATAAATGTTGAAATTGAGCTCACATACACCAGTTGTGCTGGATGCTCATTCCACACCTGGATGACCCTCTGTGTGAAGAAGTTTCCCCTCATGTTCCCCTTAACATTTCACCTTTCACCCTTAACCCATGGCCTCTGGTTGTAGTCCCACCAAATCCCAGCTTGCATTTACCCTATCTATAACCCTCATAATTTTGGTACACCTCCATCAAATCTCCCCTTAATCTTCTACATTCCAAGGAATAAAGCCCTGGCCTGTTCAATCTCTCCTCATAACC
Source organism: Mobula hypostoma (assembly GCF_963921235.1). Taxonomy (NCBI): domain Eukaryota; kingdom Metazoa; phylum Chordata; class Chondrichthyes; order Myliobatiformes; family Myliobatidae; genus Mobula; species Mobula hypostoma. Next base: position 115,997 of record NW_026948252.1, on the reverse strand, counting down.
TAAGTCCACCAGACCTGGCAACATCCTTGCAAATTTTCTCTGAACTCTTTCAACCTCTTTAACATCTTTCCTGTAAGCAGGTCACCAAAACTGCACACAATACTCCAAATTAGGCCTCACCAATGTCTTGTACAAAGTCAACATAACATCCACCTCCTGTACTCAGTACTTTGATTTATGAAGGCCAATGTGCCAAAATTTTCCTTCTGTCCCTATCTAACTGTGACACCACCTCCACTAAAATATACACCTGTATTCCCAGATCTCTTTCTTCAACAACACTCCTCCATGCCCTACCAGCCACTGAGAAAGATCTACATTTGTAGGTCCTACCAAAGTTCAACACCTCACATTTGTCTGCATTAAATTCTATTTTCCATTTCTCAGGCCATTTTTCCAGCTGCTCCAGTTTGCACTGCAAGCCATGATAGTCCTCGCACAGTCTGCTAAACCCCCAGTCTCGATTTCATCCACAAATTTGCTGCTAACCATGTTATCATAGAACATTAGAGCACAAAAACAGGCCTTTTGGCCCTTCTTGGCTGTGCCGAACCATTTTCTGCCTAGTCTCACTGACCTGCACACGGACCATATCCTTCCATACACCTCCCATCCATGTATCTGTCCAATTTATTCTTAAATGTTAAAAAAGAACCCGCTTTTACCACCTCGTCTGGCAGCTCATTCCATACTCCCACCACTCTCTGTGTGAAGAAGCCCCCTAATGTTCCCTTTAAACTTTTCCCCCTCACCTTTAACCCATGTCCTCTGTTTTTTTTTTCTCCCCTAGCCTCAGTGGAAAATGTCTATATCCATCATAATTGTACATACCTCTATCATATCTCCCCTCATCCTTCTACGTTTCAGGGAATAAAGTCCTAACCTATTCAACCTTTCTCTGTAACTCAGTTTCTCAAGTCCCGGCAACATCCTTGTAAACCTTCTCTGCACTCTTTCAACCTTATTAATATCCTTTCTGTAATTAGGTGACCAAAACTGTACACAATACTCCAAATTCAGCCTCGTCAATGCCTTATACAACCTCACCATAACATTCCAACTCTTATACTCAATACTTTAATTTATAAAGGCCAATGTACCAAAAGCTCTCTTTATGACCCTATCTACCTGTGATGACACTTTTAGGGAATTTTGTATCTGTATTCACAGATCACTCTGTTCTACTGCACTCCTTAGTGCCTTATCATTTACCTTGTACGTTCTACCTTGGTTTGTCCTTCCAAAATGCAATACCTCAAACTTGTCTGTATTAAACTCCATCTGCCATTTTTCAGTCCATTTTTCCAGCTGGTCCAAATCCCTCTGCAAGCTTTGAAAACCTTCCTCACTGCAGATTACTGATATAGATGACAAACAATAACAGACCCAGCACTGATCTCTATGGCACACCACCAGTCACAGGTTGCAGTCAGAGAGACAAACATCTGCTACCACACTCTGGCTTCAGTGCGTCATCCAATTTAATGTCTAATCTTAAGTGCTGAGTGACTAAACCTCCTTGACCAAGCGCCCATATGAGACTTTATCGAGTGCTTTGCAAAAGACCATGTAGACTACATCCACTGCCTTGCCTTCATCCACTTTCCTGATAACTTCCTCGAGAAACACAGTAAGATTGGTTAGACATAGCCTAAAACTAATAGAAGACAACTAAAAAAAATCAGATATGCTCAGGGCATTGAATTATGATTTGCAGTCATTAATGAGACTTGGTAGCACCCAACAGTCTGAGGCATTCAGAGGAACAAAATATCTGGGGCCTCAATATCTCCTGAAAACCAAGGTTCCCTGCACCTTTCAACTTTCAACTTTTAATTTGGCAGGCTCATACAAACTCTACACATCAAAATTCCCCTTCTGAAGGATGCCCACTTACCAAGTACTCCTTTGCCAGAAAACAGCCTGTCCCAACCCACACTTGTCAGATCCTTTCTGATACCATCAAAATTGACCTTTCTCCAATTTAGAATCTCAACCTGTGGTCCAGACCGCTCTTCTCCATATTTACTTGGAATCTCATGGCATTATGATCGGTAGATACAAGGTGTTCCCATACACTAATTTCCATCACTGGCCCTGGACCATTTCGCAATAGCTTATTGCACACTTCTACATTGGGAATTCTACATGCTGATTAAGGACACATTTGAAAAACTCTACCCCAGCTAGACCTTTTACAGTATGGGAGACGCAGTCAATATTTGGAAATTTATAATCACTTACTACATCAACATTTGTTTCTTAACATAGTCTGCAATCTCTCTACAAATCTGTTCCTCTAGATCCTTTCTGATACCATAAAAATTAACCTTTCTCCAATTTAGAATCTCAACTCATGGTCTCTTTTTCCATATTTACTTTGAATCTCATAGCATTATGATCACTAATTTCTGTCACCAGCCCTGGATCATTCCCTAATAGCTTATTGCATACTTCGACATCAGGAGTTCTATGTACTGATTAAGGGCACATTGGACAAACTCTACCCCATCTCGTCCTTTTAAGTATGGGAGCCCCAGTCAATATATGGAAAGTTATAATCACTGACTGAATCAATCTTTGTTTCTTGGCATGGTCTGCGATCTCTCTACAAATTTGTTCCTCAAAATCCCTCAGACTGTTGGGCGCAACCAAGTCCCAGTAATGGCGACAATATCATGATTCCATGCCCTGAGCTCATCTGGTTTTCCTATGATGCTTCCTGCATTGTGATATACACAGCTCAGCACATTCATCGCACCATGCTCAACCTTTTGATTGCTGACTTTGTCTGAGCAACATCTGTCTGGGTGTCTAGAAAGCAACCTCTCCCTCAATGTCACAAAAACAAAGGAACTGGTTGTGTACTGCAGCAGGGGTCCCCAACCTTTTTTGCACCGCGGACCGGTTAAAAATTGACATTATTCTTCTGGACCAGCCGACCTTGGTGGGGGGGGGGGGGGGTGTGCAGTGCTCGAGTAGGGTTAAACTCACCTCAACATGTCTTTTACAGTTAGGGTTGCCGACTTTCTCACTCCCAAATAAGGGACAAAAGTAGCAGTCAAATACGGGACACTTGTGTTTACCCCGAGAAAGACTACAATGACCATGAAGCCTTGCGTGGGCACTGTGTGTGCATGCGCGTACGTGCCGATTTTTTTTTTCCCGCAAATCGGCTTTGGCTTAATCTTCCCGACTACAATGTACATACATTATTTCTACCTTATATAGGCTGTGTATTTATCATATCATTCCTGCTTTTACTACGTTTGTATATGTTAGTGTTATTTTAGGTTTTATATGTTACTTGGTATGATTTGGTAGGTTATTTTTTGGGTCTGGGAATGCTCATAAATTTTTCCCATTAATGGTAATTGCTTCTTCGCTTCACGCCATTCCGGCATGAATGGTTTCATAGGAACACTCTACCTTAGCGGGGGAAATACGGGACAATCCGTATGGGTCAAACCAATTTAGCCCAATATACGGGATGTCCCAGCAAATAAGGGACAGTTAACAACCCTGTGTTCAAGTTCAACAATGCGTGACAGGGAATGAGGAAAGGTGCAGCTGACTCCCGGTTCCTCCTGGCCCGCTAGCACATGGTTGGGGACCGGTGGTTGGGGACCGCTGTACTACAGAAGGAATGGAGACAGGCTGATCACTATTGACATCAATGGATCTGGGGTTGAGAGGGTGAACAGCTTTAAATTCCTCGGCATAAACACCACCGAGGATCTCATGTGGTCTGTACATACCGGCTGTGTGGTATGTGGCTGTGAGCCTCTTTCACCTCAGATGCTTGAGAAAGTTTCCTGTGTCTTGCACCTTGGGTGTAACTCACCTCTCTTCATGTCATATCTATCCCAGATGATCTGGAATTCATCCATTTCCAGCTCAAACTCCCTAACGTGCAGGGTTGCAAGCTGCAGCTGGATGCACATCTTATAGGTGTCGGTGTCAAGGACACTGGAGTCTCCCCACCTTCCCACCAATGTCCCGTCTAAGTTGTAATGAGCGGTGTGCCAAAAAATCTGGTGCTGTGCAATTTTTACCCAGTGACAATATATGCACACTGAATTTTGAATAGAGAGGTATTTATTTTAACAGTCTGCAAAGTACTGTTAATAAGATATCCTCTGGGTTTGATCAAGTTAATCTGCACTCTCACACAACCTATGTAGCAGGCCTGTCGAGAGTGATGAAGGATTTTCTCACTCCAGCTATTGCACATCGTCCATATCTGATTTGCTTACTAAATGACACTTTAAAAAGTCAGATTTCCAAATATCACTCCACTTCCTCCCACTTGCAAATTCTCCAGCAACTTTTGCATTGCCACAATACACACAGGTAATACCAGTTTCTGTATTGTACATAAATATTTCCCCTGAACCCTCCCTCGGGTGACTGACGGCCAATGCATATGAAATGAAGGGCAGTATTCTGTCTAATTTGCGTCTGGCACATTCGTGACGTGAAAGCTATTTGTTGCCCAGGACAAAGGTGTTTGATATCATTATCTTCACAGAGTGAATGGATCAAAACATGTCCTCACGGGTAAAAAGGTCCAGAACAAGAAGAGGTCGAACAGGCAACACACACAAAATGCTGGAGGAACTCAGCAGGCCGGGCAGCATTTATGGAAAAGAGTACGAATGCTGAGTTCTTCCAGTATTTTGTGTGTGTTGCTTGGATTTTCAATATCTGCAGATTATCTCGTTTGTGATTGGAAGCAGAACAGAGGTGATTTTCTTAACAGCTGATGTAAAAGATTTTGTTCCTTTTCTCCGAGTTCCTACTCCTTGCATTTAGACAGCTGGAGCTCAGCTCTGTCTGAGAGATCCATCGGTTCCCATTCCCTCATCAGCCGGAAGCTCCCCGGGGCCCGGTATACGGATCGTGGGGCTGAGAGAGAGGGAAGGGAACAGGACTGTCCCGGGATTAAGGGCCACGGTGTCCAGAGCTCACAGCAACTGTCCCGAATTCGGTGTTGAAAACCCCCTCCCGCAGCCGGGGAAAATCTCTTACCTGGAGCCGAATTCCCGAGGCCTTTGTGTACTGCGCGCATGCGCGATTTTCAGGAACAGCCTGTGCATTCGATCGGTGTTTCAGCGACAGTGAAAATTGGTCGCGGAGCTTTCTGGGTAATCACGCTGCCATTAAAAGTTTCTGCAAGCAGCGGTTCTATGTCCAGACCTCAGGTTTTTTTTTTGTGTAGAAAACTCAGTGCTGTTTTAAAGCACAAAGCAGCTCCCATAAACAATACACTTAATATTAACAAACTTTCCACGTGTCTAATGCCAAAGTAGAACCTTCTTACAAATGCATTATAAAACAAAAGAAATTCTGCGGTTGCTGGAAATATAAACACATACACACAAGAATGCTGGAGGAACTCTGCAGTTCAGGCAGCAGCTAACCAGAAAAGTACACTGTCTCGGCATGCTGAAGGGGCTCGGCTTAAACGTATTCCTCTCCACATTTGCGGCCTGATCTGTTGATTTCCTCCAGTGTTTTGAAGAAATTAACCACTTTGTTTTCAATCAAACAGTTTCAATATGTTTCTGATCTTTTATTTGTAGCAACATCCTGCTGGTCTGATTCCTCTTCCTCCTCCTCCTTGAAAACTCTCAGCCCCATCTCTTTCTGGAGCCCCAAAGCCCTGATTCACGCTGGTACCTCTTTGGTTTCTGACTCTGCACCATCGAAGATTCACTCGCTCATCTGCTGTCAGACTTAAGAGGCGCATTACAACAACTCAGCTGTCTGAGGCACAGACCTTTGAAATGAGTGAAAATGACACAAAGCTTTGAAAAAAGCAGGGAAGAAGGAGCTTAACCACCATAGTCCAGAGCCCTGGGGAAAGTTGAAACCACAGTGTGCTCATCGTCTTATTCAGCCTGGAGAGAAGCATGCAGGAAATCCATGCAGGTGTATAGGATGATGAGAGGCATTGGTCGTGTGGATAGCCAGAGGCTTTTTCCAGGGCTGAAATGGTTAACACGGGGTGGCGGAGCGGGGGGGGTGGGGCGGGTGAGGTTTAAGCTGCTTGGAAGTAGGTACAGAGGAGCTAAGTTTTTTGAACAAAGTGTGGTGTGTGTGCGGAATGCACTGCCAGCAACGGTGGTAGAGGCGGATACGACAGGGTCTTTTAAGAGACTCTTAGATAGGTACATGGAGATTTGGAAAATAGAGGTCTATGTGGTAGGGTAATTCTACGCAGTTTCTAGAGTAATGATCATGGTCATCACAACATTGTGGGCCAAAGGGTCTTTAATGTGCTGTAGGTTTCTATGAATTTATGAAATTCAAGGGAAATCTCCTATCCCACGGAGTGGTGACGAGTTGCAACCTGTCATCACAGGGAGAGTGAGAGGGGAACAGCAGGGATAGATTTTGATATACTGATATGGAACAGAAAGATGGGCAGGGACCAGATGGGAGGAGTGGCCTCTCTAGCGTACATTGTGAGCGTGGTAGAGACAGTAAGTACCTGAGACACGGGATTTGATACAGAACTGATTTATCTTTCACAGACTCTCAATATTAAACACCAGTCTAGTTTAAGGCTAACATCAGCAGAACGGACTCCCCCAATGCTCAGTGACCAGGGTTCAGTCCTGGGTGCGATGAACAGCCGCAAGACTGCAGAATCTGACAGTAACAGCCCCTCATGAACCTGCAGCTGCCTTCAATCACCAGATCTGTGCATTCCGACAGTACATTGAGCTGATATACGACAAAACAATAACTGTAACAAAGCATTATGGCTGCAGAGAAAGTGCAGTGCAGATAGACATATGGTGCAGGGTCACGTCAAGTTACATTGTGAGGTCAAGTACATTTTATCAAACTGGAGACCATTCATTTGGTTTATAACCGCAGACAGGAAGCCGTCCTTAAGCCTGGTGGTACGGGCTTTAATCTTTTTGTATCTCTTCCCCGATGGGGGAGTGGGTTTGCAGCAAGAATGTCCGGGTTGTGAGGATCTTTGAGTGCACGGCCTGCTTTTCCGACGCAGGGGAAGTGTAGGAAGAGTCCATGGAGGGGAGGCTTGTTTTTCTGATGTTCTCTGCTCTCCAAAGTTCTCTGCAGTTCCTTGCAGTCATGGGCAGAGCAGTAGCCGTACGAAGGCGTGAAGTATCGACAAGAAGCACAGAGACCTCGGCCTTCACCCTGCCTTGTGTAGCTGGATCCTGGACTTCCTGTCAGATCGCCGGCAGGTGGTAAGAGTGGGCTCCCTCACCTCTGTCTCTCTGACCCTCAGCACTCATACCCCACAGGGTTGTCTCCTTGGCCCCCTCCTTTACTCTCTGTATTCCCATGACTTGTGTCCCCACCCACAGCTCCAATCTGCTAATTAAATTCGCTGACAACACTACACTGACTGGCCTAATCTCAAATAATAACGAGGCAACCGGCAGAAGTTATCACCCCGACACAATGGTGTCAAGAAAACAACCTCTCCCTCATGGTGACAAAAACAAAGGAGCTGGTTGTGGACTACAGGAGGAATGGAAACAGGGACCAAATTCAACATTTCCAGTTCTTTTATTGACACAAAAGTTAGTGATTATGGCCTAATATCATCAGGAGGACATCAGGAGGAAGAAATTGCAAAGCAGAACTTTGAACACGTTAGTGCGCATGCCGCCTGTTACAGCCGTTCCGACGAGTTTTCTTAATTTTTAAACTTACGTTACTTGTTGTATTTTTTTCACGGTAACACGTTGAAGCTGCACCCTCTCGAACAGGCTGGTGGAGAGAGTTTTATTTGGGTTTTTAGCGCTGGAAATAGTTACATCTGGACACGTCTCCTTAGCGTGGCAGCAGTATGGTCGCATTGTTTATTCCAGGCACCAGCTGATTGCGCTTATACCGGCCGGTTTAGCGAACAGAGCGGCGGACACCCCTGCTGAAATCTGGAGGAAAACACACAGAGGATGCAGAGGGGGATCAAAAAGGCGAGGGAAGAGGACCGGGTTGAGACAACAGAGATTTATGGAGAAATGGAGTTATAAACCGTGTCTCCCCTCTCTCATCATGGGAAATGTGAGATTGCTGGGTAATAAAATGGACGAGTTGACGGAGCTAGCCAGGAGTCAGAGAACATTTCGGGAGGGCAGTGTTATGTGTTTTACTGAAACGTGGCTGGACGAGGACATACCCGACCAAAACGTTTCCATAGAGGGCTTCCAGACCGTTCGGGCTGACCGGAATTGCACTGAGAGCAGTAAGCGTAAAGGAGGTGGGCTAGCTGTTCTGGTCAACAACAGATGGTGCAATCCTGGTCAGATTACGATCAAGGAACGTGTTTGTAGCCCGGACATTGAACATTTTGCTGTTGGACTCCAGCCATATGATTTGCCAAGGGAAATCTCACATGCAAAAGAGGATGCTGCCCAAATTGCATGCTATCTTGGTCAATGTCTCCCATCCACTACATAATGTACTGGGTGGGCACAGAAGTACATTCAACCAATGACTCATTCTACCGAGATGCAACACAGAGCGTCATAGGAAGTCATTCCTGCCTGTGGCCATCAAAATTTACAACTCCTCCCTTGGAGGGTCAGACACCCTGAGCCAATAGGCTGGCCCTGGAATTATTTCCATCTGGCATAATTTACATATTATTTATTTATTTATGTTTTCATATTGCTACATTTATACTCTATTCTTGTATGCTGCAACTGTAACGAAACCCAATTTCCCTCGGGATCAATAAAGTATGTCTATCTGTCTATCTATCTAAAATGCACATTTTAATATTGATCATGACACAATGTATTTTATATATATTTAATGGCATAAAACATATTTATAGATTGTTCCTGGCAGACAACCGTAAAATTTGTGTTATCTGAATGTACTTGCCTGTGATGCTGCCACAAGTCAGTGTTTCTCTGTACCTGTACCTTCCCGTACTTGTGCACTTGGCAATAAATTCAACAGGACCTGAGAAATCTCAGTGAGATTTGATTAGTGATGATCATCTTGGCAGCTCGGTAGGTCGAATGTATGAGACAGTACACTGTTAAATGCAAAACCCTGAACAGTGTTGATGATTAGAGGGATCTAAGACTCCAAGTTCATCGCTCCCTGAAAGAGACTGCACAGATTGATCGGGTGGTTAAGAAGGCAAATGGCGTGGTTGTCTTTATCAGTTGAAGCACTGAGTTGAAAAGTCGGGAAGTTGTGTTGCGGCTGTTGCGAGCCTGCGGTCGGACTGTGACTGTGTCTTTAAGAGCGCCGGAGTGAGGAGGCGGGACTATGACGTCAGTCACAGGCTGACGGCGCTGACTGTGGATTTAACCATAAGAGAGAGAGAGCGATCTGCAGACAGGCAGTCGGACAGTCTAGAGAGAGAGAGAGATAGAGAGACTGAGATACTGAGAGAGAGAGAGAGAGAGGGACTGGAAAAGCTGATAGCTTCAGCTTGTCGCAGCTGAGGCTTGGAACTCTTCTGTGCCCGCAAGAGTGGGTTGATCATCGGTACACGGAACCACAACGAATGTGTGTGGCTATCACTTCGTATAATCCACAGGAGTGGATTTTGGAATATTTTGGGGGCCGCTTGTGTTAACCCTTGCCTGGGTGTGTTGTGTGGTAACCCCTGGAAGACGGTATTCCTGTGACAGGTCACTTTCGCTGATAACTTGTATGTGGACGGATTCAACGGATAAGAACTTCGACGACGGTTATTTTGATGTAACGGCCTTTTCTCCACGTTTCACCCTGGATTACAAATATCTCTCTCCCATCATTTATTCCGTGGATTACTGAACTTTCCTACTTTACCGTCTCAAGACTCTAAGCTTTGTTCTCTCAGTCTCCCACCCGAGGCGTGGACTCCAGCTACCCACCACTCTGTGAAAAGAAGAGTTTATATGATTACGAGAGGTATAGATAGAGTGGATAGACGATATATTTTTACTGGGGGTTGAAATGTCTAATACAGTTAAGGTGAGAGGAGATGTGAGCGGCAAGTTTGGCAGTTATATTTACACATATATACACATAACACTGTTAACTTTCTTTTATTTCGATAAGTTACTACATTTTAAATAGATACTAATAAAGCTGGTGCTTTTAACATCAAAACCAGATTCCAGTGTGAACTGTATTGCTGCTGGTTCGTTTCTAAAACGTTACAGTTCGTAACACAGCTTTATAAAACTAGTTAGACCACATCTGGAGTACCTCATACAGTTCTGGTCGCCCCCACTCTCGGAAGGATGTCGGGGCTTTGGAGAGGGCGCAGAGGAGGTTTACCAGGATACTGCCTGGATTAGAGGGCATGAGTTTATAGCGAGAGGTTGGACAAACTTGGGTTGTTTTCTCCAGAGCGGCGCAGGCTGGGGTGACCTGTCCCACGATCCTCTCGTATCCCTTTTGCCAATCACCAGTCCAGCTCTTGACTCCATCCCTCCCCCTCCTGTCTTCTCCTATCATATTGGATCTCCCCCTCTCACTTTCAAATCTCTTACTAACTCTTCCTTCAGTTAGTCCTGACGAAGGGTCTCGGCCCGAAACGTCAACTGTACCTCTTCCTAGAGATGCTGCCTGGCCTGCTGCGTTCACCAGCAACTTTTATGTGTGTTGCTTGAATTTCCAGCATCCGCAGAATTCCTCGTGTAGACGTTTATAAGATTACGAGAGGAATAGGTAGAGTTTACAGATGATATATTTTCCCTCGGGTTAAAGTATCGAGTACATTTAAGGTGAGTAGTTGGTAGCTGGAGTCCCTGCCTGGGTGGTAGACCCCATTGATCACGTGATCGCATTTGCGCCCCCCCCCCCGCCCTCTCCACCTCCCGTTTAACCACAGCTGGGCAGCATCTGCGCGTCTGTTTCCAAGGCCCCGCCCTCCGTCTGTTACAAGTCTGTAACACCCACCGCGCATGCTCATAGTGTCCGGGTGGGCGGTGTTTTCCTTTCCGGTCAGTGCTGAAGCCGATCGTCTGCGGGATCGGGTAGGGTATCCTCGCCTCCTGAGTTGGGATCACTTCGACGGGCCGAAGGTATCACTTTCCTATTGGTGAGTATTGAGACCGTTCCCGAGCGGGGAGATCTGATGCTGGCCGTGAGTCCCGAACTGAGGGCCAATTACTCGTTTATTTTCCAGTTGTCTGGGCTCGTCAGAAATGCGTAGACTTCACTTAATCTTCATTGAACGATCCAAACCAGGAGCCCAAGCTGTCTATTTCCGCAGAATTGAAATGGAAGTCCCGCCAACAGGTCACGTGAGGCTGTGTGCCGGAGATCTGCCCCGCCCTCCGCTTTGTGACGCAAGATCACGTGGTGTGTACTCAGACACCCTGAGCCAATAGGCTGGTCCTGGACTTATTTTCCATCTGGCATAGTTTGCATTTTGTTGTTTGATTGTTTGTGGTTTTTGTATTGCTATACTTATGCTCTATTCTTGGTTGGTGCGGCTGTAAGGAAACCCAATTTCCCTCGGGATCAATAAAGTATGTCTAAGTAAGTATCTATCTATCTATCTATCTATCTATCTATCTATCTATCAATAGTCCCTAGATGGGTGGTGATGCTTCCTCCATATCTTGTTGGGAAATATGATGTTGGCCACTGAGTCCTGTTAACTTCCCCCAACTCGCCTCGCTCCCTGAGGCTCCTCGCATTTGTCCTTGAGCTTTCTGGTTGTTGTGTCTTCTCCCCGATTGGGGTGGGTGAGAAAGGAGTATGTCCTACGTTATGGGGATCTTTGATTTCACTGCCTGGTTTACCAAGGGACTGGGAAGTCCAGGGGTTTCTGTGATATGCACATGGTCAAGTGGTTAAGCTGTTGAACTAGCAATCTGAAGGTCATGAGTTCGAGCCTCAGTCCAGGCAGCGTGTTGTGTCTGTGAGCAAGGCACTTAACCACACATTGCCCCTGCACGTTAAGAGCCCAGCGATGGTGGTTGGTGCAGTATGTACAAGACAAGATCTGTATCTAAAGGTCTCTGCATTTCCTCGCAGACATGGGCAGAGTAGTTACCATGCAAAAGCAAGAAGTGTCCAGATGGGAAATTTTCTATGGTGTGTTGATAAAAATTTGGTGAGGGTCAAAGTATATATGGAAAAGTTCCTGTTGTTTGTTATAACTTTGTTATTTTAGAATCTTTTGTACTATTCATTCAGTATCTGTGTATTGTTGGAGGACCATCAGTGATTGTCCTTGATCCCTTCTCCCACCTTGGTTCCATTTGCTCATCCCTGCCATCTTGTTCAACCTCTATTTAGTCTCCTGCCACCCGCTTCAGTGCTATGCATCAGCCATCTGGGTCAACCTTGGTCCACCCTGTGTCCCACCTCCTCAATGATATATATGAGCAATCTTTCTTCTAACCTTTGTCTTCATTGTGAGGTCTTCTTTTGCACATTTGGCCTTGATGAGTTATTTCCAGAATCAGTTTTTGTTAGCTGGAATGCCTGAGGGTCATCAGGTTCCAGTTCTGTTGTGCATTGGTGTGGAGGTGCTTGCTGGGAACTATTACTGTCTGACACATTGCAGCATTTTACGGGCAGCAAAGAGTACTGGGAAAGTTGGTGCTTGGGCTATAATCCTGTGATCAGCTTTCCAGGCATATGGAACTGTTGGTGTTTTGGTTTTGACATTGGTTAGTGCTTCTACAGATGGGATGGGATGGTCGTCTTTCTGCAGTGAAGCAGAAATTTCGAGCAGCTGGACATTGGTTGTGGGGAAATCCCAGATTGCACTACCCAGTGTGAGATGCGGGGACGATGTGTGAGTCTCTCAGGGTCGGTGAGTGGCAGATTCAGCTGTTGACTCTGTGAGGTTGGGTCCTGGGGATATCACAGTTTTTGATCCAGGTAAAATGGACCCGGGGATCAAGCTGCTTGGGCTTATGAGGTGTTAAGCGGGTATTTCTGGTCTGGGATCAGATGTTTGTTTCTGGAATTCCTTCGGAAGCAATGACTGCTAATCTGAGGAGAGGATGCATTCCCATTCCATCCTCACAGGGGGAGGCTATGAGTAAATGAGCTGTTCCGTGTTTACAACAGTAGAAATAGACCTGTGAGTTTGGTGTTCAAACTGTGTTTGCAAATCCCACCCCCACAACTCACTGTCACCTGTCTCTGACTCGGTGGAAATCAAGCAGAATCTCAAGTTGCTGCGGATCTGCACTAAAAGCTGAAAATGTTTGCAGTCATTCTGACAAAACTTTATTAACCTGAATTGCAAAGTTTGTTCCTCTCCCCACAGCTGTTCCTTACCTGCTGAGCGTTTCTGGTAATTAAGTTTCTTTTTATTACATTCACCCTGAACTGGTTTATATTTCCTGAAATGGACCTGTTTTAAGCTGGGAATGGAAATGGTTCATTCTGTGATAGTAGAACAGTAAAGAAACCACAACTTTTCCCTGTAAATTATCCTGGTACCAATTTGTCTGTTATTCCTGGAAATGTGTTCAGTACAGTTGTTGCTAACGAGGTTTACAAGAATAATCTCAGGAATGATCAGCTTTATGTATGAGGAGCATTTGATGGTTCTGGAACTGTGCTCAATGGAGTTCAGAGGGACGGTGGGGGTGGTGGAGGGATGTATGGTTAAGTAAACCTTCCGGATGTTGAAAAGCCTGGATACAGTGGACTTGAAGAGGAGATCTGACAGCAGACTCAGAATAAAGATGCTTCCCTTTAAAACTGAGATGAGAAAAAAATTTGGCCAAAATATGTCTGATCTGTGGAATTTGTTGCCACAGAGGTTGGTTCAGGCTGCCATTTGTGTATATTTATGACAGAGATTAATGTATTCATGATTTCGAAGTAGCTTCAGGGTTACAGGTGGAAGGCAGGAATATGGTGTTGGAATAAAAATCAGCCATAGTTGAGTGGTGGGGCAGACCAGCTGGATCGAATCACCTAATTCTGTTCCAGTGTCTGATGTCCGACAGTGTCTGAATGATGGCTCCTTTTTATCCCATATTGTTTTGTGATGTGTGAGGGACAATAAAAGATTGTTCACTGAGATCATTATATCTGCCTTCAACGTTTAATTTTCAGTGAGTTTTGTTCTTAGTAACATTAAGCAGAAATGTTTTGTTCTCCATTTTATTGTTAATGAGCTTCATTATCTTTCCTGTTAAAGTTAGACCTGCGGTGAGAGATTTATTGGGAGAAAACCCCCAACTGGAAGCAAACCACGACTGAAGACGAGGGAACAGCAACAAGTGAACCAGCCCAAGGACTGAGAGCATCAACTGGAGAGGACCCATCTGACTCGGAGAAACCAGTGATTCGGTCAGGGGAAAGTTTGGTGAGTCTCATTTACTCAAACACTGGTCCTTTAGACTTTACATAACTGTACAAGAGAAAGTAGGAAATAGTTGGAGTAAGACTGAATGTGCCCAGAAGAACCAATTATGCCTCTGTCAGACCCATTTGCAATCACTCCAGGTCTGGTAATGTGCTTCCAGCTGCCCAGCCCTTTAAAACCACTCCCATTCTGTGGAAGTCGAATCCGGATAAAGTCACTCAGAGACTGTATAAGTACAAACTCTTTATTCCAAGCACCCGGGGCTTACTCAGTTAGTTGCTCAAACAGGAACAGTGTATGACTTTTCTCGCCCAATCCACTAACTGACTAACAATTCCCCTTACACCACAGGTATATCTGTCTAGATAGCCCACACACAAGATAGACTGGAGCAAAAGTTATTTACTACACGACAGCCCTGAAAGGCAAATTACGTATTGTCATAATGGCTTACACACACAGAACAGACTGAAGCTGTCCTATCTCTATGCATGAATGCACAGGGAGATAAGCATCCTGAAACCCCAGCTAGCTACCCTCAAGAAGAAATATGGCTCAGCGTGGCTTAGCACATCTGTTGATCATCAGCAGTTTCTTTCAGAAAAACAGGCTGCTATTGTTTAACGAAGTGTTAACCCTTTTACATACTTTATCATTCCCTCCTTTTGATCATTACATGATCAACAAAGCAGTATTTTTTTTTACAGAGAAAGCCACTGAGTACAGCATTGACTTATCAGTGGGTAAAAACAGCGTGCAATGTTAATTATTATAATGATATGTATAACTATTAGGCCAGAATGCAATATCATGCCCCACATATTACCGAAAAGGCCTTCAAAGACCACCATTTTGACTCTTCGGTGAACCCGTGTAAATCCTGCCCTACTTTCTTGATGTTGTCAATCTCCTTGGCAGTGTGCTCGGAGAGGGATGTAATGTTAGTGGAGTCATCAGGGATATAGTTGCAGCATTCTGTGTCAATAATAGCACAGGTTCCCCCTTTCTCAGCTGGGATAAAATCTAAAGCCATACGATTCTGTAGGGCTGTTTGCCGGATTGCAATCATTTCAGTGGATATTTCTGTTACTTGGGCCTGTGTTTCTGTCAGGGCCCCTGCAGTATTGTGGCCAGCTCCTCAAGTGTTGTAGCCAAATTGATTATCTCTCGTGAATTCCTGGCTACTCCATAGGAGAGAAAAGCGATCATCCAAAATCACTCAGTCTCAGTTATTCCTCTCCGCTGCTGGGCACCTGTAAGTATGGCCAGGATGCATGTTTCCCAGTATAGGAATTCCGTTTGGTCAGGGCCTGAGATACCATCCCTCAAAACACTGACATCCACAGTCATCTCTGACTGAACCACAGTTCCTCACCTCACTTCCCCGGGTGATATTTGAGAAAGCCCAGGCTGAGAGTTCCTCACTCTGGTTGAGCGGGATTACTGACATTGGAATCATAGTTTTATCATGCTGGGGAATTTCAGCACAAACCCAGCGGGCCCCTAGTTCTACCTGTTTGGCACAGGTGTGACAGAGAGACAGAAAGGTGTTAACATGGGAGCCCCCAGATGCTGGGGTGAGCCCTCTCAAAGTCATAAACACGAACACCACTATCAACCAATACATTTTCCTTTGGTCCGAGAGAGTCCTTCTACTCAGTTCCTTCAGTAACATGTTTGCAGTCTGTTCGATGGTATCCACCAAGATTACCCCTTCAGTTTCACAGCATGGGGGTGGTCAGTAACTCCTGATGTGGTCCTCTCCACCGAGAACTGAGTTTCCCTCAATTCCAGTTCTTGATCAGGACAAAGTCCCCAGGTTCTATGGTGGGATAGTCACTCCTCTCTGTGGGGTAGTTCTCTTCCTTGTAAGCCTGCTGTATCTGCGATTGTAATGCTTGGAGTATTTTGGTTAGTTGGCCCATAGTCATGTACAATTCCAAATGCATAACGGGAGTCTGGGTTAACGTTCGCACTTTTGTCTTTTGCTGGGATACAGGCACGAGTCGGAGCAAACAGCTCAGCCTTCTGGGCGGAGACAGCTGCCTCAAAAGAGGCCTGCTCAACTATTTCACTGTCCGTCACCATCGCATAGCCAGAATATGCTGCTGGATCCACAGAAGAGCTTGCATCGTCATAAAATATTGCCTCGGGATTGAGGGGATATTGCGGAATGGGTGGGAGAGTCTGGCCTTCTTTCATGATGATCCGGACAGGGGAGCAGTTGGTGTAATCGAATTCATGGCCTGAAATTGCCCAGAGATGGGGAACAACATCTTGGGTTTGGTCAATATTAAAAGAGTGCCTTACCAGATGTCCCGTCTTCACCTCAGACTCGTTCTAGTATCGGAGTTGGCCCACAACCAAGTCTTGCCAGTCTCCCTTGGTGCTGGATGCTTGTTTCGTCAAGTGTAGGCAAGGAACTCCAGGCTCTTCCCTCGGTTGTTGTCCCCACCTGTCCCTTGGTCAGTTTTCGTTCCAATTTCTGATCCCCAGATGTAGCCCGCTCGCGTCCTGCTTCCCGCTGAACATAATCACCTTTAATATTAGCTCCCTTCGGGGTTGATCGGGATTCAAAAGCCGGGTCCCAATAATACGTCAAAGCTCGTTGCATTCAATTTCGTTGATTCTCAGGCCAATCCATATAATTTGTTTTAATCATGTTGGCTAACTTTAACCAATTTCCCCCGGGATCAATAAATTATGACTCTGACTATGACTATCACTAACTTAATTGGTAAGCATTGGAGCAGTAAGGCATTAAACTGGGGGACGGATTCCCATCATTAAAGGCTTGATCTCCTGTGAAAGTGCCCCAATAGGGCACAAATCGCTCCCAATAGTCTGGTCCCAATTTCCCCAGGCTGAGGTTTGCCTTCTTGTACCTGAGTGATGTTTACGAGTTGCTGGAGAGCCCTTTCCAAGGCCTGAATAATCTAGTCTGTCTGTTCATTCTCATTATGGTTTCCCGCCTGTAACTGCTGATAGATTTGGTATCTCAATTCTGCCTTCCATTTCCAGCCCTCATCAGCTGACAGAATCATGCAGCAGAGACCGAATAAATCTTGTGGGGTCACATTAAACTCTTGTATAGTACTGCGGACAAACTGAGCAAACTGTGCTGGTTTTTCTTTTCTATCTGGGGCCTGATTCATGATCATGATCATTTCCTGAGGCTTCCAGGGTGCATACAGAGGAATCACTGAGGGCTGTCCCTGCTCCTGCTCATGGATTGGGCAGCATTCCGGTGGGCAACTGTCTTTGTGGAGCCATTAACTCTGGGGTTTTATTGGATTCTTCCCTCCCTGTCTCGGAATAATCCTCAGTATTCCCTGTGTGGATCTCAGGGTATAGGGACCTTCCCTTCCCTGCCGCTGCTGTTTTACCCGAGCGGCCACCGTATCTGAGCACTGGGAGGATCGGGGTTCGGGAGCACTGGGTGCAAAGGCTCTTGTGAGAAAATCCTTCATTACCCGTTAACAGGCCTACGAGATAGGTTGTGTGAGAATGCAGATGAACCCAATCGAACCCAAAGGAGATCAAAGTTCTTAGTGACAGTGATTTGCTAGCTGTAAAAATGAATACCTCTCTATATAAAATTCACTGTGCACATTTTGTCACTGGGTGGGAAAAATGCACGGTACTATATTTATGTGCACACTGGTCATTACCAATTAGAAGGGACATTGGTGGGAAGATGGGGAGACCTCCAGTGTCCATGATGCCCTCAGCTACAAAAGGGGTCCCCAACTATTTTTGCACCGCGGACTGGTTTATTATTGACAATACTCTTGCGGAGCGGCCGACTGGGGAGGGGGCAGGGTAGAGTTACCAAGGGACAAGGGTAGCAGTCAAATAAGTTGTGTTTACTCTGAGAAAGACTACAATGACCATGAAGCCTTGCACGGGCACTTGTGTGCGCATGCATGTACGTACCGATTTTTTTTCTACAAATTGTTTTTGGCGATTCTGTTCAGTGAAACTACGCTGTACATACATTATTTCTACTTTATATAGGCTGTGTATTTATCGTATCATTCCTGCTTTTACTATATGTTACTGTTATATAGTGATAAGTCAATTATAAGTCACTTGTAGGTCATCATAACATTTTAAGTAACGTTTGGATATTAAACACACAGCACATATTTTCCCCGTATGAACATATAAAATCATTGCAACACACCAATATCGCTGAATCAGTGGGAGCCCTGGGCATGTTTCCCTGCAACAAGACGGTGCCATCGAGGGGTGATGGGAGACAGTGATACTCGAAGGGGGTTCCTTATGTCCACTCTATTCCACAATTTAGTTTTCATTGCATTCATTGCAGAAAACCCCGCTTTGCAGAAATATGTTGGAAATGGGAGCAACATTTTCCATGCTTTCGTGGCTATCCCAGGATATTCAGCCTTGACTTTGATCCAGAATGCCGGCAGAGATGTTATGTCAAATGTACTTTTCAGCCTGCCGTCATTTGCAAGCTCGAAGAGTTGATCTTCTTCCCGTGCTGACATGGATGACGTGTGCGTTTTGACCTCGCATGCGTTCAAGTTCAGCAGTGGGCATGACAGGGAATGAGGAAGGGTGCAGCTGACTCATATCGCCAAATCATATCATTGCCTTGCGGCCCGGTACCGGTCCGTAGCCTGGTGGCTGGGGACCACTGACCTACAAGATGTGCATCCAGCTGCAGCTTCTAACCCTGCTCTTTAAGGTGTTGGAACTTGAGATGGATGAATTCCAGATCATCCAGCAGTTGGAGGGGGTGATAGATATGACATGAAGAGAGGTGAGTTACACCCAAGGTGCAGGACACAGGAAACTGGGTGAGAGTCAGGAAGGGGAATGAGGTTAAACAGCCATCACAGAGTACTCTTGTTGCTATCCTGCACAACAACAGGTGGGTCACTTTAGAAACTGCTCAGGGTGGCGGGGCGGGGGGGGGGGGTCGGGAAATTACCTGGCAGAGGAATGTCAAAGCGGTGACAAGGGATTTGTTAGTTCAGGAATTTAAACTAGCAGAGGTCTAATGTTCTAGTGGTAAGTTTGGCTTGTGTGAGTGTGGGGGGTCAGGGGTGTTGGTTGAACACAGTTGGAAAGAAACTGTTCCCAAATCTGGCCGTACGAGTCTTCAAGCTCCTGAACCTTCTCCTGGAGGGAAGAGGGATGAAAAGTGTGTTGGCTGGGTGGGTCGTGTCCTTGATTATCCTGACAGCACTGCTCCGACAGTGTGCGGTGTAAAGTGAGTCCAAGGACGGAAGATTGGTTTGTGTGATGTGCTGCGCCGCACCGTGTTCACGATCTTCTGCAGCTTCTTTCGGTCCCATGGGTGTTATGTTGACTTGTAGAAGACATTGGTGAGGCCTAATTTGGAGTCTTGTTTGCAGTTGTCGTCACCTACCTACAGGAAAGATGTAAAAGAGGTTGAAAGAGTTCTGAGAAAATTCACAAGGATGTTGCCAGGTCTGGAGGACTTGGGTTATTAGGAAAGATTGAACAGATCAGGAATTTATTGCTTGGAATGTGGAAGATTGAGCAGAGATTTGATTGTGATAGAGGTGCATAGATAGGGTTAATGCAAGCTGGCTTTCTCCACTGGGATTGGGTGGGACTACAACCAGAAGCCATGGGTCAAGGATGAAAGGTGAAACGGTAGGGGGAACATGAGGGGAAACTTCTTCACACAGATGGTCATCCAGGTGTGGAATGAGCAGCCAGCACAACTGGTTCATGCAAGCTCAAGTCCAACATTTAAGAGGTTTGTATAGGTACCTGGATGGTAGGGGTATGGCAGTGGAAAGTTTAAGTAGCTCGACATCAACTAGATGGCCCAAAGGGTCTGTTTCTGTGTTGTAATTTTCTGTGACTGTGACAAGAACCTGAAATAATACAAAAATTCACATTAAGTCCTTTTAACAGCTGTGCGGACCAACCATTCATCTCAGCAGGAATTGTTTATATGGTGTTAAAACTGTGGCACTTTAAGTTAATAATATATAAAAGAAAATCCCAGCTGCAGGTCAACAAAGGCTATTTGTGTGAGAGTGTTTCAGTTACTGTGGGGCCAGGCACTCATGCAGCTCAGTGGGAACAGGGAATAATACCAATGGAGAGAGTCAAACTGAGCCAAGTGACAGATTGGGAATGGTAGAAAGATAGAAAAAAAAAACTACCCCACAACACGGGCTCTTCGGCCCACAAAGCTGTGCCGAATATGTCCATACCTGAGAAATTAACTCTAATTTTCTCCATATACCTGTCCAGGGGTCTCTTAAAAACCCTATTGTATCCACCTCTGCCACCGTTGCTGGCAGCCCATTCCACACACTCAGCACTCTCTGCGTAACAAAACTTACCCCTCACATCTCCTCTGAAACCATTCTCATAGAGACAGAAAAAACATCAGAGAATTTGATGGTCATTCCACATACCATCACTGTGCCCAGTTAGAAGATGATTTCTCTCTCCAACTTGGGTTGAACTTCACTGTAACAGTGTGATGCCAGATCACACCTTGACAACTGAAGTGATCTCATCTGAACTGTTGTGCTACACCAATTGATGAATTTTATAAATCCTTTTACAGGTTAAAAATGACAAGGAATTTGTCTACGGGAATCTCGAACACAACACGCCGGTTTTGCTGTCTCTGTCCAGATATTTAAGAAGTGGAGCAAGGGATTCACTCGATCATCTGAGCGACTGGCACGCTCGTCATTTTACACAGGGGTGAACCCATTCACCTGCTCAGACAGTGGGAATGGATTCAGTCAGTAATAACAACTGAAGGTACATCAGCAAGTTCACACTGTGCCAGTCCATTCCCTGTCAGTGTTTGCTCTTTTGTTTGCCCTCTCTTTGGCTTTGATGTTGGCTTTGGCTTCTCATTTCAGCCATGGTTGTGTCCTCCTGCCTTTCCACTGCTTCCACTTCTTTGGAATGTATCGATCACTCAGTTCCCGAATTGCTCCCAGAAACTCCAGCCATTGCTGCTCCGTTGTCACTCCTACCATATCCCTTCTGAACAAATTTGTCCAGCTTCTCTGTCATGGAAACATGGAGAAGTTCAGTTCAGAAGCAGGCTATTTGGCCCATCTATTCAATGCCAAACAAACATTTAAGCTGTCTAATGCAACCACGTGCACTGGGACCATTGCCCTCCGTACCCCTACCGTCCAGGCTCCCATCCAAACCTCTTCGAAATGATGAAACCGAGCTCATATTCACCACTTGTGCTGGCATCTCATTCCACACTCTCACGACCATTTCAGTAAAGAGATTTTCCAAACGTTCCCGTTAAATTTTCACCCATGACCTCTGGTTGTCATCCCACCGAACCTCAGTGGAAAGAGCTGCTTGCATTAACCCTATCTATACCCTTATAATTTTGTATACTTCTAACAAATCTTCAATGTATAATTTCCTTGTTTATGTTTAGAGCCTTTTTTAGGGGTATAGGATGATGAGGGGCTTTGATCGTGTGGATAGCCAGAGGCTTTTTCCCAGGGCTGAAATGGATAACAAGAGGGGTCATAGTTTTAAGGTGCTTGGAAATAAATACCAAGGGTATGTCAGGGGTAAGTTTTTTACACAGAGTGGTGGGTGTGTGGAACGCACTGCCAGCTATTTGTGTGAGAGTGTTTCAGTTACTGTGGGGCCAGGAACCCATGTAGCTCAGTGGGAACAGGGAATAATACCAGTGGAGAGAGTCAAACTGAGCCAGGTCAGAGATTGGAGATGGTGGAAATGCCCTATTCTCATAGAGACAGGAACAGCATCAGGGAATTGATGGTCATTCCAGATACCAGCACAGTGCCCAGTGAGAAGATGATTTCTGTCTCCAACTTGGGTTGAACTTCACTGTAACTATGTGATGTCAGATCACACCTTGACAACTTAATTGATATCTTCTGAAATGTTGACCGACACCCATTGATGGATTTTGTAAATATTTTTACAGGTTAAACACAACAAGGAATTTGTCTACAGCAATCTTGAGCACAACACGCTAGTTTTGCTGTCTTGGTCCAGATATTTAAGAAGTGGAGCAAGGGATTCACTCGATCATCCTTCCTGCTCAGACTGTGGGGAGGGATTCACTCGATCATCTGACCGACTGGCACACCCGTCATTTTACACAGGGGGGAACCCATTCATCTGCTCAGACTGTGGGAATGGATTCAGTTGGTTATTTCAACTGAAGGTACATCAGCAAGTTCACACTGGGACAAGGCCATTCACCTGTTCTGTATGTGAAAAGGGATTCAGTCGGTCTTCCCACCTGTGGACACACCAGTCAGATCACACTGGGCAGAGGCTGGTCATCTGCTGAATTTGTGGGGTAGGATTCACTCGGTCATCTGACCTAATGGCTCACCAGCGAGTTCACACTGGAGAGCAGCTGTTCACCTGCTCAGACTGTGGGAAGGGATTCACTCGGTCATCCGCCCTACTGAGACACCAGTCAGTTCACACCGGGGAGCGGCCGTTCACCTGCCCAGACTGTGGGAAGGGATTTACTTGCTCATCTAAACTGAAGGTACATCAGAGAGTTCACACTGGAGAGAGGCCTTTCATCTGCTCAGACTGTGGGAAGGGATTCAGTTCGTCATCTCAACTGAAGATACATCAGCGATTTCACACTGGGGAGCGGCCATTCACCTGCTCAGACTGTGGGAAGGGATTCACTTCGTCATCTGAACTGAAGGGACATCAGCGATTTCACACCGGTGAGAAGCCGTTCACCTGCTCAGACTGTGGGAAGGGATTCACTCGGTCATCCGACCTACTGGTACATACGTCAGTTCATACTGGGGAGAGGCCGTTCAAATGCTCAGACTGTGGGAAGGGATTCACTCAGTCATCTAAACTGAAGGTACATCAGAGAGTTCACACTGGGGAGAGGCTATTCACCTGCTCAGTGTGTGGGAAGGGATTCACTTGGTCATCTAACCTAAAGGCACACCAGCGAGTTCACACCAGGGAGCTGCCGTTCACCTGCTCAGACTGTGGGAAGGGATTCACTTACTCATCTCATCTGAAGGAACATCAGAGAGTTCACACTGGGGAGAGACCATTCACCTGCTCAGACTGTGGGAAGGGATTCACTCGGTCATCCCACCTACTTGTACACAAGTCAGTTCACACAGGGGAGAGGCCGTTCACCTGCTCAGTGTGTGGGAAGGGATTCACTCAGTCATCTCAATTGAAGGAACACCAGTCAGTTCACACTGGGGAGAGGCCATTCACCTGCTCAGAATGTGGAAAAGGATTCACTCGGTCATTCCACCTCCTGAGACACCAGCGACTTCACACTGTGTAGAAGCCGTTCACCTGCTCAGACATTGGGAAGAGATTCTCTCAGCCAAATCAACCAAATGTGCATCACTGAGTTCACACTGGGGAGAGGCCGTTCACCTGCTCTGAATGTGGGAAGTGAGTCACTCAGTCATCTAACCTTATGTAACTCTCGCTTCGGCTAGCAGCTTAATATAGGGGGTGATAGCCCTCCAGCCCAGCCAAACTTAAGAAATCTCGTTTGGGTGGATGCTGTGTGATGTGTCCACTGTTACAAATCAGTACCGCAAAATAACAAGCAGGAGACAATATGTGATTAAACAATTGAGCTTTATAATTCTTACTTTGACTATGTGGTTAGTAAAGGAAACAAAAAAAAAGCAAAAGGGCCCACTCTCTCCATTCGTGTCTTCTCATCTCTCCCTGGCAAAAGACCATGAAATCTCTCTTCCAGACTCACAAGAAAGAACATTTCTCTCTTTGGAAAGCCCTGCACGCCAAAACCCTGTTATCTCTAGTCATAACCTAAACATTGCTGCTACAGAGAACCATTACCTCAGAAGTGAAACATTACAGAGAGGCCGTTACATTAGCAGTGAAACCTTACAGCATGTTACACTTGTGATACACTACCGGGTTCACACTGGGGAGAAAGTTTCAATAAGCTGCTTGCTGGATATTTGTCCATCACAGTTGCTGAATGCAATTTTGAGAGTGACTGTCAGTGCTGAACTCTGCAATTATTTCTGGTGCTCACCACACCCAATTCTGCACCCTGGTCACTGGGCATGGGAGGAGTTTCTTCAGCTGCATATTCACCTTTAATGGAACTGGAGTTTAATATTCTAGATCGGAGACAAATATATCAGTTCTATTTTAAACTCTGTCTCCAGTACTTAGTGAATTTATAACGCACCAAGTATACAGTAGAGAATCAACTCAGGCCGGCTGGACCCTGCCAGTGATTCAGTTCCACGACGGTCCTTTGAAATCCTGCCCTGTTGTTCATCTCTCGCTCTCCCTGTGCTTATGGGTTCCAAACAGTCACCACTCTGTGGGTGAAGAGGCTTCCCTTGAATTTTCTGCAGACTCAAGAAGTCGAGCTGACTGCAGTTCTGTCTGAGATGTTCTTTGCCTCTCAAGTCTCTGGGCTGAGGAAGAATGACATTGGTCGTTAACTTCCGTAATGATGACTCATTTCCACATTATGGGTCATTTTCCCTGCTTCTAAAGGGTTGTTAGAAAACACCACTGTCCTCTAAAGACTGAAAGCAGAATGGGAAACCATTAGTTGGATGTTCAATGAAGCAGGGTCAGAAACCAGAGGCAGGTCTGCACAGGACAGAGTTTGTGGATCTGGATGATGGTCGGGGTAAGAACGTATGATGAGGAGAAGGGATATGATGAGGGGCGTGGCAACGAATGACAGAGTAACAACATTTGGAAGCTGATTGACAGAGAAAATCTTTCAGTTGTCTGACTGATGACAGAAACAATACCTGTGGTGAGGTGCTCCACTGGTCGAGGAACATGTGTGTGTGGGGAATGGTTTTATCTATTGAGAGAATTGTTTCTGCTTGTTTATCCTGTAATATTATATCCGGATGGTTATTATGGATTGTCCTATCTGAAATAATGTATTGATTATCATATAATTTGTAATATTTTGACTGAACTGGATCAGGCTTGAAATCTGATGCCTTTATGAAGTGATGGAGGGCCTTCATAAGTTTGTATTTTAAAGCAAGATTTTTGTGAATATTATTTGCCATTTGATTGTACCTTTGCAAGTAATCAGATTGACTTAAACTGCTGCAGGATCCTGGAATGTGTTGGATTGTGTCTGGTTTCTCTTGGCATTTTCTGCACTTACTGCCTTGTTTTTATATGATTATGAAGACACGTAGTCCTCTTTTATTGTCATTTAGTAATGCATGCCTTAAGAAATGATACAATATGTCCTCCAGTGTGATATCACAAAACACAGGACAAACCAAGACTGAAAAAACTGACAAAACCACATAATTATAACATATAGTTACAAACAGTGTAACAATACCATAACTTGATGAAGAAATCCGTGACCACAGTAAAGTTCAAAGTTTCTCAAATGTCCCACATCTCACGCAGACGGGAGAAGGAAGAGAAACTCTCCCTGCCATGCCGACCACAATCCAACTCTGAGTCATCCGAAAACTTCGAGCTGTGATCAGCTCTCTGACACCGAGTACTGAGTCCGAACGATTCGACCTCAATCTCGGTCACCAAAAGCAGGCAAGGCCAGGGATTTTGAGGCCTACCCTCCGAAACGGACGGGTTACACTTAAATCCTCGGGGGACCAATATCCTGGCAGGGAGATTAGCGGGGGCTACTGAGGTGACTTTAAACTAGAATGGTTGGGGGGTGGGAATCAAATTAAAGCGGCTAGGTGTGAGGAGGTTAGTTCACAACAGAGGGATGGGAACCAGTGCAGAGAGACAGAGGGGCGTAAAGTGAGCGTAGAAGCAAAAAGTACAAAGGGGAAAAGTAAAAGTGGCAGGCCGACAAATCCAGGGCAAGCATTAAAAAGGGCTAAGAGAGTTGTAAAAGAGTGCCTGAAGGCTTTATGTGTCAATGCAAGGAGCATTCGTAATAAGGTGGATGAATTGAAAGTGCAGATTGTTATTAATGATTATGATATAGTTGGGATCACAGAGACATGGCTCCAGGGTGACCAGGGATGGGAGCTCAACGTTCAGGGATATTCAATATTCAGGAGGGATAGACACGAAGGAAGGGGAGGTGGGGTGGCGTTGCTGGTTAAAAAAGAGATTAACGCAATAGAAAGGAAGGACATAAGCCGGGAAGATGTGGAATCGATATGGGTAGAGCTGCGTAACACTAAGGGGCAGAAGACGCTGGTGGGAGTTGTGTACAGGCCACCTAACAGTAGTAGTGAGGTCGGAGATGGTATTAAACAGGAAATTAGAAATGTGTGCAATAAAGGAACAGCAGTTATAATGGGTGACTTCAATCTACATGTAGACTGGGTGAACCAAATTGGTAAAGGTGCTGAGGAAGAGGATTTCTTGGAATGTATGCGGGATGGTTTTTTGAACCAACATGTCGAGGAACCGACTAGAGAGCAGGCTATTCTGGACTGGGTTTTGAGCAATGAGGAAGGGTTAATTAGCGATCTTGTCGTGAGAGCCCCTTGGGTAAGAGTGACCATAATATGGTGGAATTCTTCATTAACATGGAGAGTGACGTAGTTAATTCAGAAACAAAGGTTCTGAACTTAAAGAGGGGTAACTTTGAAGGTATGAGACATGAATTAGCTAAGATAGACTGGCAAATGACACTTCAAGGATTGACGGTGGATATGCAATGGCAGGCATTTAAAGGTTGCATGGATGAACTACAACAATTGTTCATCCCAGTTTGGCAAAAGAATAAATCAAGGAAGGTAGTGCACCCGTGGCTGACAAGAGAAATTAGGGATAGTATCAATTCCAAAGAAGTAGCATACAAATTAGCCAGAGAAAGTGGCTCACCTGAGGACTGGGAGAAATTCAGAGTTCAGCAGAGGAGGACAAAGGGCTTAATTAGGAAGGGGAAAAAAGATTATGAGAGAAAACTGGCAGAGAACATAAAAACGGACTGTAAAAGCTTTTATAGATATGTAAAAAGGAAAAGACTGATAAAGACAAATGTAGGTCCCCTGCAAACAGAAACAGGTGAATTGATTATGGGGAGCAAGGACATGGCAGACCAATTGAATAATTACTTTGGTTCTGTCTTCACTAAGGAGGACATAAATAATCTTCCAGAAATAGTAAGGGACAGAGGGTCCAGTGAGATGGAGGAACTGAGCGAAATACATGTTAGTAGGGAAGTGGTGTTAGGTAAATTGAAGGGATTGAAGGCAGATAAATCCCCAGGGCCAGATGGTCTGCATCCCAGAGTGCTTAAGGAAGTGGCCCAAGAAATAGTGGATGCATTAGTGATAATTTTTCAAAACTCGTTAGATTCTGGACTAGTTCCTGAGGATTGGAGGGTGGCTAATGTAACCCCACTTTTTAAAAAAGGAGGGAGAGAGAAACCGGGGAATTATAGGCCGGTTAGCCTAACGTCGGTGGTGGGGAAACTGCTGGAGTCAGTTATCAAGGATGTGATAACAGCACATTTGGAAAGCGGTGAAATGATCGGACAAAGTCAGCATGGATTTGTGAAAGGAAAATCATGTCTGACGAATCTCATAGAATTTTTTGAGGATGTAACTAGTAGAGTGGATAGGGGAGAACCAGTGGATGTGGTATATTTGGATTTTCAAAAGGCTTTTGACAAGGTCCCACATAGGAGATTAGTGTGCAAACTTAAAGCACACGGTATTGGGGGTAAGGTATTGGTGTGGGTGGAGAATTGGTTAGCAGACAGGAAGCAAAGAGTGGGAATAAACGGGACCTTTTCAGAATGGCAGGCGGTGACTAGTGGGGTACCGCAAGGCTCAGTGCTGGGACCCCAGTTGTTTACAATATATATTAATGACTTGGATGAGGGAATTAAATGCAGCATCTCCAAGTTTGCGGATGACACGAAGCTGGGTGGCAGTGTTAGCAGTGAGGAGGATGCTAAGAGGATGCAGGGTGACTTGGATAGGTTGGGTGAGTGGGCAAACTCATGGCAGATGCAATTTAATGTGGATAAATGTGAAGTTATCCACTTTGGTGGCAAAAATAGGAAAACAGATTATTATCTGAATGGTGGCCGATTAGGAAAAGGGGAGGTGCAACGAGACCTGGGTGTCATTATACACCAGTCATTGAAAGTGGGCATGCAGGTACAGCAGGCGGTGAAAAAGGCGAACGGTATGCTGGCATTTATAGCGAGAGGATTCGAGTACAGGAGCAGGGAGGTACTACTGCAGTTGTACAAGGCCTTGGTGAGACCACACCTGGAGTATTGTGTGCAGTTTTGGTCCCCTAATCTGAGGAAAGACATCTTTGCCATAGAGGGAGTACAAAGAAGGTTCACCAGATTGATTCCTGGGATGGCAGGTCTTTCATATGAAGAAAGACTGGATGAACTGGGCTTGTACTCGTTGGAATTTAGAAGATTGAGGGGGGATCTGATTGAAACGTATAAGATCCTAAAGGGATTGGACAGGCTAGATGCAGGAAGATTGTTCCCGATGTTGGGGAGGTCTAGAACGAGGGGTCACAGTTTGAGGATAGAGGGGAAGCCTTTTAGGACCGAGGTTAGGAAAAACTTCTTCACACAGAGAGTGGTGAATCTGTGGAATTCTCTGCCACAGCAAACTGTTGAGGCCAGTTCATTAGCTATGTTTAAAAGGAAGTTAGATATGGCCCTTGTGGCTACAGGGGTCAGGGGGTATGGAGGGAAGGCTGGGTTCTGAGTTGGATGATCAGCCATGATCATAATAAGTGGCGGTGCAGGCTCGAAGGGCCGAATGGCCTACTCCTGCACCTATTTTCTATGTTTCTATGTTTCTATGAAACATTCCCGACCACACAGTAATGACAGCAGCAAACGGGCATTTCATAAATTTCTCCAGATGTTCCTCTGTGCTTTCACATCCATTCTCCATCAAATCAGAATTGTCCACGGCCCCTATTTAACAGATACAATATCATTTTTCACCTGAGGGCTGTGCACACGCAGGCGTGCCGCCATCTTCTCCTCCCACCGTGTTTGTGTGTATTTCATGTATTCTCAATTTTTTTTTTCCTTTTGTTAACCACCTTGTCCCATATTTCTGCAAGGAACCGCTCTGTTTCTGGGAAGAGGTCTCCAACTCTCAGTCAAATGTTCGATGCTTCCTTGTCACCGTCTCGTCTGCTCAGATCGTTGGGATGTCTCCCATGGAGGGTATACTCATTCCACTGGTTAATGTTTTCTTCCATAGTGATTTTTCATTTTCCTGAGTTGGCATCTCATTTAAGTTTTCTGGTCTATATTTCTTATCACGATTGCATACACACACATGGAGTTCTGAATCCTGTTCAATTTTGTTGAAAGTATATACTTAGAAGTTTTATCTGACCTTTGTGTGATATTTTTTTCATGTGTGTTACTTCTCTAGCTCCTGTCCAAGGTAGTGTTAATCTAAGTGTGTTTGAGCGTAAATATCATTTCAGTTCTTATTTATCTTTAAATTTTACTGATTGAAATGGGACCAAGATATTTTTATTTTTTTAAAAAAATCAATGTTGGTATTGATAAAAGTGTTTATTGTCTTTGTTGTATTTGTTAACTTTGAGCTCTGTTTGGCAGGTTTTTAAACGCCTTGAACTAAATTTTGTCAAAGGTTTTCCCTATTTCACACTACTTTCTATTTTCTTTGCTTGTTGATATTCCAGATATGAGGGTATCAAGAGTCCCGATGAAGGGTCTCGGCCTGAAATGTTGATTCCCATCCATAGATGCTGCCTGACATGCTGAACTCCTCCAGCAGTTTGTGTGTAGTTCTCTAGATTTCTAGCATCTGCAGGTCCTCTTGTTTCCCAGATACTTGTATGTTTCTTGAAAGAACAAGCTGGTAGTGGGGTTGTGTGGATCTGTTGGTAAAATATTAAATAAAATCATTAGAAAGAGATGGCATAGGGTTGGAAGGTGTAGAATCTGTTGGTAGAATTAAGGAACAGCAAATGTCAAAAAAAAAAATCCCTGATGGGAATTGTATAGAGACCCCCAAACAGTAGTAAGTATGTGGTCCACAAATTACAATGGGAAATAGAAAATGCGTGCCAAAAGGGCAACGTTACAATAGTCATGGAAGATTGACATGCAGGTGATTAGGAAAATTAGGATGGTGTTGGTCTCAAGTGGAGGAATTCCTAGAATTCCTACAAGACGCTTTTTTAGAGCAGCTCGTGGTTGAGCCCATTTGGGGATCAGCTATTCTGGATTGGGTGTTGTAATGAACCAGAATTAATTGGGTCACTTAAATTCAAAGAACCCTTAGGGGCAAGTGATCTTAATGTGATCAAATTCACCCTGACATTGGAGAAGGAGAAGCTAACGTCAGATGTGGAATAAAGAGAATTAGAGAGGCATGAGAGGAAAATTGGTCAAAATTGATTTGAAAAGAACACGGGCAGGGATGAAAACAGAGCAGCAATGGCAGGAATTTCTGGAAGCAATTCGGAAGGCACAGGATATATACAGTGGCATGCAAATGTTTGGGCACCCCTGGTTAAAATTTCTGTTACTGTGAATAGCTAAGTGAGTAAAAGATGACCTGATTTCCAAAAGGCATATAGATAAAGATAACAGATTTCTTTAATATTTTAAGCAAGATTACATTTTTATTTCCATCTTTCACAGTTTCAAAATAGCAAAAAAGGAAAAGGGCCCAAAGTAAAAGTTTGGGCACCCTGCATGGTCAGTACTTAGTAACACCCCCTTTGGCAAGTATCAACACTTGTAAACGCTTTTTGTAGCCAGCTAAGAGTTCCAATTCTTGTTTGGTAAATTTCTGGGTTCAGTGTTTAGTAGCAAAGCACTGACTGTGGAAATTACAAATCAGAATATTATGACAGTCACAGAGCCCAGCAGCACTGAAACAGGCCCTTCGGCCCTTCTCGTCAATGCTGATCTGCTTTTGTTTTTACTGCCTCGTTCCAACTACCTGCACCATAGCCTTCATTAAATGTCACCACATATAACCGTGAGATTCTTTTTTCTACAGGAACACTTAGCAAATCTGTAGAATAGCAACGGAATCAATGAAAGATCAAGTAGAGCATATAATTCAACAAACTGTGCAAATGCAAATATAATTAAATATCAATAGATAACAAGAGCAATGGTTGTAACCCTGGGGAACCCAACTGGGCCGGGCCTTGAGTCCAATGACCAGCCTCCCACCATCACTCTCTGCTTCCTACCATCAAAACAAATGTGCATCCAGTTAGCCAGCTCTCCCTGGATCCCATGTGATCTAACTTCCCACAGTAACTTACCATGCTGAACCTTGTCAAAGGCCTCACTGATGCCCATGTCGGCCACGATCCTGGGACAGAGGTGTCACAGATCAGAGGGCATAGATTTAAAGAGGACGAAGAGGATTATAGGGATCTGAGGAAGAGATTTTTCACTCAGAGGGTAGCTGAAATCTGGAACACACTGCCCTTCACAACGTTTAGGAAGTGGGTGAGCATTGAAACTGCCGAGATACAGTCGGCTATGAACCGAGTGCTGATAAATGGGACCAGTGTAGACAGTGAGTGGATGGTCAGAACAGGTATGGCCGGCCAAAGGCCTGTTTCCGTGCTGTGTGATCCACCACTCCGGACATGACAAATTAACGATGGTGGCACCGCAAGGCATTGATTTCAAAACCCCTCACCCCTCTCCAACCTGAAATAAACCAGACTGGACCCCTTTGTCACCATTGTGAATATCTGTTTCTGTCAAGGTAACATACAAATTGGTCACTTCTGCTAAACAACTGGCAATTGATTAAGTCCCTGTGTCGTCTTCCATTAATGTTGCTTCCTTACAGCAAAATTAACCCTCTCACTGTGTCAGAATCAGTGTTTAAATCCGGCCCCAACCACTGTGCTTTCATCCCTGCACATTGTAACTTGAACCATCTCACTGAGCGTCTGATGGAGACACAACCCCTGCCCTCTGCACATGTGATCACATCTCCCCTGCTTCTGACATTTCAAATACCCTCAGAATGGTTTTCTGATTCAGTCTGAAGGTTATGGTACATTCAGCTCATCGTCAGACCTGACAAACCATGTCTTCCCACAGCTGGTTCCACCTGTTGGTGTGTCCTCTTTCCTCCACCTCCAGGGAAGCTGCATCTCCACACAAACTCCTCACTTGAGACGACTGTCTGTACCCGTGACACAGGAAATCACATCACTGTCACTCTCCTGATACCATCCGGGAAGCGGTACCGCAACATAAAAGCCAGGACCAACAGGCTCCGGGACAGCTTCTTCCACCAGGCCATCAGACTGATGAACTCACGCTGATTTGAGTGTACTCTATATTACATTGTCTGTTTTATTTATTATAAACTGTTATAAATTACTATGATTGCACGTTGCACATTTAGATGGAGACGTAACGTAAAGATTTTTACTCCTGATGGATGTAAGAAATAAAGTCAATTCAATTCAGTTCCTGATTCCGTGTCTGAGCTGCTCGCCTCCGGGTATCCTCCGTCAACAAGCTTCTTCCTCAGTCACCATCTGTCAGATTATAAAAAACAATTAAAACGATCTATCAGACAGCTCCTGTACCCCTCCACCCCTGAACAGGTTCCCCTGTTAAAACTCTCTGCTCAGTCCCTTCCCTATTCCCTTTCCCTTTCAGACTCCCGATGTGCCAGCAGATCCGAATTCACCGTGTGGACATTTCTACCCCACAGGAGGCTGTACAAACCCGTGTCCTTCTCTGATGCACAGCTCAGTGACCCCAATCCCTGTCTGCACTCGCAGCCCATGACGGTGACAGCTGTCCTAGACTCTGTAACTCACAATCTTGTAACACAGAATCTTGTTCACAGCAAGTTTAGACAGTCATTAATATGAAGAGAGAATTGTTGTTTCCTGAAAGGACAGGCGAGCGAAGCTGTCTGATCCAATTCACCAGATGGTCCGGTGTTTACAAGTTAATTTGTCCCGGGACCCACACCCACACCCACTCATAACCCCGACCCACACAGACAGACAGACTGTCCCTTCGCCCCAAACCCCCTGCAGAACCACAAGGAATTGATCCACGGCCCGGGCTCGGTCGCAAAGTGAAAACCGGGGCTGAGGAGAGCCCGGAGACAAACACCCCGCTGCCCACTCCACCAACAACACGGCACAGCCGGACACATCTCACAACACCGGATCCGGTCCCGATGAAACCCGAATTTAATTTTGTTGTTCCAGATCGGACCCAACAAAAGCTGATTTAAAACTGAAGCGCTCCCCCCCTCACGTGACGTCACACAGCAGCCCCCTCCCCCACGCGCCTGACGTCACCCATGGTCTCCCCGTATCCGCATCTGCTATCACGAGCACGGTGTCTTACGTCATACACGCGCTGCAGTGCTCGAACTTTTTCGGTTTAACGGCTGAGCTGTTGAGCACGAGCCACGCCCCCCCCGAACAGTCAACGGAGGAATTGAATTGATTGCAGAGCTGCTCTATTCCCATTGGTGAGAAGCGATGTCAATCACTGGTTACAACCAATAGTGGAGGCGGACCAGCCGAGAGGGCGTTACCCCTGTACCCTGGTGCAGTGCGAACTGTCCGTTAAAGCGGCACAAAACTCAAAGAAAATGTCCGCTTTCTGATTTATTTCCATTTCCCTCCGAGGGAAGTTGGGGCGTTTGTGAAGCGTCTCCTGCGGCCGGAGTCTGATGTGTCGCTGAGAGGTAGGAGGAGACCGCTCGGCCCGTCGGTTTGATGCCGGTTCCCCGGGGAGGGAGAGGGGGATTTTATTGAAAGGATGAAGACGGTGAGAGAGGGGGCGGACAGGATGTTTGTCCCGGTGGGGACAGGAGGGGCTCATCTGTGGAAATGTCTGAGCTCACGGTGGTGGCAATTCACCACACTGTGGGGCAAACACCGGCAGACTGTTGCCCTGCAATAGGGGCAACTGGTCCGGGCAAAGTGACAATTATTTGTGTTTTGTTGAGATTGTACCGGGAATATGGTGTAAAATCCCGCTCCCCACACTAACACGGGTTGTACAGACCAAAGAACAAACTGCTCGGTCCAAACAAACTTTTCACCCTTCTTCAGGAGATTAGTCAGAGTAAGAGCGATATCAGCAAAGTTCTTACAAAACTTACAATATTATCCAACCATTCCCAGAAAACTCCTAAGAGCCTTCTTATCAGTTGGAATAGGAACTTCAGAAATTGCCTAAACAAGTGCCAACTTGACCTGAGGTACAACATAGCCAAGGTAGGTCACAGTGTCATGGCCAAATTCAGTCTCAGCTAAGTTAACTGTAATCTGGCCTGGGAAAGCCTGTCAAACAGCTTTTCTACTGCAGAGATATCCTCTTCCCAAGTGTCACTCCCTGTGACTAAGTCATCAATATAGGCAACTGTGTGTTCTAACCCTCAAATTACAGAATCAATCATTCTCTGGAATGTTCCTGGAGCATTTTTCATTCCAAACGGCAAAACATTGTATTCATACAACCCAGAAGGTGTCATAAATGCAGAAATTTCTCTACCTGTCTGTCTGTCAATGGACCACACCAATATCCTTTCAACAGATCAACCTTTGTAAGAAATTTAGCTTTTCCAACCTTATCGATGTAATCATCACCCGAAGGATAGGATAGGCATCTGTTTTTGTTACTGCAGTTACCTTCCTATAATCAGTAAAAAATTTAACACTACCATCAGGTTTGGGGACAATAACACAGGGTGATATAATTTTTCAGCATATATTCAATTTCTTGCTCAGCCAATTTACACTTTTCTACGTTCATGTGATATTGGTATTGTTTAATCAGTTTGGCTTGACCAATATCTATGTCATGTACTGCCACCTTGGTTTCCTTGGGAACATCAGGACTTCAGAATTAATTCCTCAGCTGTTGCTTTGGCTGCAGATGAGCCAACTTGTTATCAATGTTTTCGAAAACAACCGAGTTCATTACCCTAACTGGGACCATGTTTGGCTTGTGAAAAGTCTCAGCTGAGTCAATTGTTTCATTCTCAGGGTTGTCAGATTCATATGTTTGACAACAACACTCACAGATGGTGCCTGCTTGTCAAAATAAGGCTTTATCATATTTATGTGTGCCACCTGTGTTGGTTTATGTCGGTCGGGTGTTTTAATAACATAATTCACATCATTAATTTGAGAGACTATTTCATATGGTCCATTGAATTTTGCCTGAAGTGGATTTGTCAGCATTGGAAATAGGGCAAGCACCTTATCCCCCACCCTGACATTTACTTTTGCAAGTCCACTTATTAAACCAACACTTCATTTTGTTTTGAGAAATCTTTAAGTTTTGTCTTGCTGGACTACAGGCTTGCTGTAGTTTATTTTTGAAACTTAAAACAAGTCCAACAAGTTAACATGTACATAGCCATCAATCCACTGTTCCTTTAACAAAGTCAAAGGTCCCCTCATTCTATGACCAAACACAAGTTCAAATGGACTAAAATCCAGTGATTCCTGTACCGACGCTCCTACTGTGAACAAAAGCAAATGTATTCCTTCATCCCAGTCTTTTCCATTTTCAACACGGTATGTCTTAATCATTGTTTAGAGGTAGAATGAAATCTTTCTAAAGCCCCTTGTGATTCCGGGTGGTACACAGATGATGTAATTTGTTTAGCTCCCAGTTCATAAATGACCTGCTGGAATAATCCAGATGTAATATTACTTCCTTGATCAGACTGGGTTTCTTTAGGTAAACCAAATAAAGTAAAAAACCTGTTCAGAGTCTTCACCACAGTTTTAGCGTTAATATTTCTGAGAGTTATTGCTTCTGGGAATCTGGATGCAGTACACATGACAGTTAGCAAACACTGATGGGCAGCTTTAGTCTTTGGCAATGGGCCAACAGAATCCACTATAACTTTGGAAAAGGGTTCACTGAATGCAGGTATAGGCTGGAGTGGGGCCACTGGGGTGACCTGATTAGGTTTACCCACAAATTGATAAGTGTGACAGGTTCTGCAAAAGGTCACAACATCTTTCCTCAAATTAGGCCAGTCAAATTCTTTCATAATCCTGTTTACAGTTTTATTCACTCCAAAATGGCCACCTGAGGTCATACTGTGGGCCAAAGTTAAACTTTCAGTCTATAAACTTTAGGAATTACAACTTGGTGAACAATTGCCCATTCCTCACTCGCAGGTATAGCAGGTGGTCTCCACTTCCTCATTAACACCCCATCCTTGAGATAATACCCTACTGGCACTTTCTTAATCACATCATCTGAGAGAGCTGTTTCTTTTAAAGCTTCAATCTCAGGGTCTCAGTTCTGTTCTGCTATAAACTCCTTCCTAGACAGGGATAAATCTTTCTCATCAGACATACCTGAATCCTGTTGAAACAGTGAAGGCAGAAAAAGTCCCTGACATCTCATCATAACCTGAAACCCGATTTTGCCTATCATGGGTATCAGAATCATGCTGCACAGAACTCTCTGCATTGGCAGACATTTTAGCCATACTTCAAGATACTTCGCAGGAAGTATAAATGTTAAAATCCATCTGTGGGTCGGCAGTGGTTGGCTTAGTTGTCAACTGCACTTCAGGAACAACTTTACCATCTGCCATGTCATTCCCTAACAGCAAAGTACAAATGTTTGTAACATCTTCCACCGTTAAACTGGAGCATAATCTGATCTTAACAGGTCCCGAAACCAAGCCTGACTGTAATGTTACCTTGTGCAACGGCACAGAAACCATGCTGCCCCCAATGCCTTTTATAAGATTTACCTCACCAATGTCAGTCTCATCACCAAACTTTAGAACGCTGTCTAATATAAGTGACTGAGAAGACCCAGTATCTCGAAGAATTTTCACTGGTACCGGGGCTGACCCTTCCTTCACTAATACAAACCCATCTGACATAAAACGATCGAATCCCTCTCAACTCGGTCAGAGCTCTCACTCCTTAACTGAGCCTCAAGGGAATGTTCAGAACCCTGTGGGTTTAGCAGTGCTTCAACTTACTGATCACAGGCATTTGGGGCTGCCTCCTTTTCCTTTTTCTTCTTCAGGATGGAACAATTAGCATCATATGACCAGCCTTCTTACAATAGTAGCAAGTAATAGTAAATAGTAAGACCACAATATTTCTCCTTCAACTGCTTCCCTTCATCCTTACTCTTGTCACTAGTCCCAGCTTTAATTTACAGTTTACCCTGGTTATCCCTGATACTGTTTTGGAAGCTTTTATTCAGGGTAAATTTAACCTTATGAGTTAAAGAAAACTCATCTGCTAATCTAGCAGACTCCTGCAAAATGACAGCATCCTTTTCATCTAAATACGTCTTTATGTCATCAGGGATGCACCTTTTGAATTCTTCAATTAAAACCAACTCTTTCAAGCTGTTAAAATCATCATTTACAATTTTAGATTTTTGCACCAGCTGTCAAAACACACAAACTTCTCATGAGCAAATTCTATATATAAGTCTGGTTTACAGATTTCCTCAAATTTCTAAATTTTGCCTGTATGCTTCTGGGACCAACTCATAAGGTTTGAGTACAGCCTGTTTCACAATGTCATAATCAGCTGCTTCATCAACTGTCAAAGCAGAATAGGCTTGCTGAGCCTTCTCCTTAATTACACTTTGTGAGAGGATAGGCCAAGCCTCTTTTAGCCACTTTAAACTCTGAGCAACCCTCTCAAAATGCTGAAAGTATTTATCAACCTCTGCCTCATCAAATGGAGGTACTGTACCAATTTAACTTCCTGACTGGCCTCAAACTTATCACCAGAGTCTAACTCTAGACCCCTTTGCTGCAATCCCTCTATCTTTTCCAACTCGAACAGCCTCTGTCTTTCTGCTTTCTCCCTCTGTTTTTCTGCCTCTCTAACCTCAAACTGCCTCTGCCTTTCCACAGCCTCCACCTTTAATTTTTCTAACTTGTACGGGAGCTCAAGCTCACTAGGTTTACTTTCATGAAACACCTCCAACTCCTCTGGTTTAAACACACCCTCAGATACATAATGCTCAGCTATTATCCTCTGCATTTGTGCCCTCCTCATTGTCGATTTCACCGTAACAAGTTTGAACCTTCTAGCAGTACTCAACAACTCAATGCTGCTGACGTCCTCTAATGCCTCAGACATCGGCGGTTCCAGAAATCTATCAACATACATTGTTGCTGATTTTCCACACACAAATAAATCAAAAGGGATTTCCCCAATGAAATCGATAATTAATCAATACACTCCCAATTTTGTTCATATCCCGGACGCAGACCCCAATTTTGTTATGAACTGTAACATTTTAGAAATGAACCAGCAGCAGTAGACTACACCTGGAATTTGGTTTTGATGTTAAAACCACTATCTTTATTAGTATCTACTTATAATATAGTAACTTAAGCAAGATAACCAAAGTTGACAGTGTTACGTGTATATATGTGTGAAAATATAACTCCCAAACTATTGAGCTCTGGGGAAACAAGGCTTAAGAGTCTTGAGATGGTAAAATATGAAAGTTCAGTTCATCCACAGAACAGATGATGCGAGAGAGATATTTGTAATCCAGGGTAAATGTCGAGAAAAGGCAATTATGTTGGATTCCACAGGTTCATGGTGGTAAAAGTGGAGAACAGTCACTGTAGATTTTATCTGTCATCGTTCCAAATTGACATACGAATTATCTCCAAAAGTGACTTGTCACAAGGCGTATCGTCTTCAAGTGAATTACCACACCACACCTGGGCAAGGGTGTGGTCTTCACAGGATACCCCAAATCCGATCCACTCCTATGGATCAAATGAGGTGACAACCACACAATTGACGTTCGCTGAATCGATAATTAACCCACCCTTGTGGGCATTGAAAAGTTCTAAACAGTGACCCTTGGCCATCAGTTCCCTTGTTTTGATCCTTCCATTTTTTTCTCCTTCGTCTCTGTCTGACTCTGAGTGTCTGTGTCCTCAGTTAAAACTAAACAAGCTGCAAGCGATGTAAACAAGTGGCAAATCACACTGATTCGCCTTCTTAATCTCTCTTTCTCTGTCTTAAGGGGACAGTCCACAGCAAAGGAAACCCAGGGATTCATAACAACGGCTACTCCCCATTGTGAACTGACTGGTGTGCCAGTAGTTGGGATGACTGAGTGAATCCTTTCCCACATTCTG
Organism: Mobula hypostoma; assembly: GCF_963921235.1. NCBI lineage: Eukaryota > Metazoa > Chordata > Chondrichthyes > Myliobatiformes > Myliobatidae > Mobula > Mobula hypostoma. The sequence goes on along the minus strand of NW_026948252.1, from coordinate 76,589 downwards.
AGCAGGTGAATGGCTTCTTCCCGGTGTGAATCTGCTGATGTCTCTGTAGGGTGGAAGAGTGAGTGAATCTCTTCCCACATTCGGAGCAGTTGAATGGCTTCTCCCCAGTGTGAACTCGCAGATGTCTCTGTAGGCAGGATGACTGAGTGAATCTCTTCTCACAGAGTAAGCAGGTGAACGGCCTCTCCCCGGTGTGAACTGACTGGTGTGTCAGTAGCTTGGATGAATGAGTGAATCCTTTCCCACATTCTGAGCAGGTGAACGGCCTCTCCCCTGTGTGAACTGACTGGTGTGCCAGTAGGTTGGAAGACCGAGTGAATCCCTTCCCACAGTCTGAGCAGATGAGTGGCCACTCTCCAGTGTGAACTGACTGGTGTACCAGTAGTTGGGATGACTGAGTAAATCCCTTCCCACATTCTGAGCAGGTGAAAGACCACTCCCCACTGTGAACTGACTGATGTGCCAGTAGTTGGGATGACTGAGTGAATCGTTTCCCACATTCTGAGCAGGTAAACGGCTTCTCCCCAGTGTGAACTCGCTGATGAATCTGTAGTTGGGATGACTGAGTGAATCTCTTCCCACAGACCGAGCAGGTAAACGGCCTCTCCCCATAGTGAACTCGCTGATGAGTCTGTAGTTGGGATGACTGAGAGAATCCCTTCCCACAGACTGAGCAGGTGAACGGCTTCTCCCCAGTGTGAACCCGCTGATGTACCTTCAGTTGGGATGACGCAGTGAATCTCTTCCCACAGACTGAGCAAGTGAATGGCCTCTCCCCTGTGTGAACTCGGTGATGACTCTGCAGGTGGGATGACTGAGTGAATCCCTTCCCACAGACTGAACAGGTGAATGGCCTCTCTCCAATGTGAACTGACTGGTGTGCCAGTAGTTGGGATGACTGAGTGAATCCCTTCCCACATTCTGAGCAGGCGAATGGCTTCTCTCCAGTGTGAACTGACCGGTGTGACAGTAGTTGGGATGACCGAGTGAATCCCTTCCCACAGTCTGGGCATGTGAATGGCTTCTCCCCAGTGTGAACTCGCTGATGACTCTGTAGGTTGTGTAACTGAGTGAATCCCTTCCCACATTCTGAGCAGGTAAACGGCTTCTCCCCAGTGTGAACTCGCTGATGACTCTGTAGGTTGGATGACTGAGTGAATCCTTTCCCACATTCTGAGCAGGTGAACGGCTTCTCCATAGTGTGAACTCGATGGTGACTCTGCAGGGTGGATGAATCAGTGAATCTCTTCCCACAGACGGAGCAGGTGAACGGCTTCTCCCCAGTGTGAACTTGCTGGTGTCTTTGTAGGGTGAAAGAGTGAGTGAATCTCTTCTCACAGACTGAGCAGGTAAATGGCTTCTCCCCAGTGTGAACTCGCTGGTGTCTTTGTAGGGTGAAAAGGTGAGTGAATCTCTTCTCACAGACTGAGCAGGTGAACAGCTTCTCCCCAGTGTGAATTCGCAGGTGTCTCTGTAGGTAGAATGACTGAGTGAATCTCTTCCCACATTCTAAGCAGGTGAATGGCTTCTCCCCTGTGTGAACTCGCTGATGACTCTGCAGGTTGTATGACCGAGTGAATCCCTTCCCACAGACTGAGCAGGTGAACGGCTTCTCTCCTGTGTGAACTGACTGGTGTGTCAGTAGTTTAGATGACAAAGTGAATCCCTTCCCACAGTCCGAGCATGTGAACGGCTGTTCCCTGGTGTGAACTCGCTGGTGAGCCATTAGGTTAGATGACCAAGTGAATCCCTTCCCAGAGTCTGAGCAGCTGAACGTCCACTCCCCAGTGTGAACTCACTGGTGTGCCACTAGGTCAGCTGACTGAGTGAATTCCTTTCCCAGAAATTCAGCTGATGACAAGTCTCTGCCCGGTGTGTACTGACTGGTGTGTCCACAGGTGGGAAGACCGACTGAATCCTTTCTCACACACAGAACAGATGAATGGCCTTGCCCAGTGTGAACTTGCTGTTGTACCTTCAATTGAGAAGACCAAGTGAATCCCTCCCCACTGTCTGAGCAAGAAGGATGGTCGCTTGAATCCCTTGCTCCACTTCTTAAATATCTAGACAGAGGCAGCAAAACTGGCGTGTTGTGTTTGAGATTCCTGGAGCAAATTGCTTCTCGTTTTTAACCTGTAAAAAGATTTACAAATTCCATCAATGGGTGTAGGACAACATTTCAGATGAGATTACTTGAGTTGCCACGGTTTGATCTGGTATCACACTGTTACAGTGAGGTTGAACACAAGTTGGACAGAGAAATCATCTTCTGTCTGGGCACAGTGCTGGTATCTGGAATGACCATCAATTCCCTGATGCTCTTCCTGTCTCTATAAGAATGGGGCATTTCTGCCATCTCCAATTCATGCCTTGGCTCAGTTTGACTCTCTCCATTGGTATTATTCCCTGTTCCCACTGAGCTGCATGGTTGCCTGGCCCCACAGTAACTAAAACATTATCACGCAAATAGTCTTTCATGACGTGCAGCTGGGATTTTCTTTTATGTATTATTAACTTAAAGTGCCACATTTTAACGCCATATAAAAAATCCCTGCTGAGATGAATGGTTGGTCCGCACAGCTGTTAAAAGGACTTAGAGGGATTTTTGGTAATATTTCAGGTTCTTGTCACAGTCATAGAAAGTTACAACATAGAAACAGACCCATTGGGCCAACTAGTTTGTGTTGAACCATTTAAACTGTCTACTCCCATACCTGTACAATCTAGGTACCCATACAAACCTCTTAAATGTTGAAATCATGCTCGCATGCACCACTTGTGCTGGCTGCTCGTTCCACACCCGGATAACCATCTGTGTGAAGAAGTTTCCCCTCATGTTCCTCTTAATGTTTCACCTTTCACCCTTAACCCATGGCCTCTGTAGTCCCACACAATCTCAGTGGAGAAAGCCAGCTTGCATTTACCCTATCTATGCCCCTCTATCACAATCAAATCTCTCCTCAATCTTCTACATTCCAAGGAATAAAGTCCTGACCTGTTCAATCTTTTCTTATAACCCAAGTCCTACAGACCTGGCAACATCATTGTGAATTTCCTCTGAACTCTTTCAACCTCTTTTACATCTTTCCTGCAGGTAGGGGACCAAAACTGCACACAATACTCCAAATTCGGCCTCACCGATGTCTTCTATAAATCAACATAACATCCATCTATTGTTGTCAGTGCTTTGGTTTATGAAGGCCAATGGGCTGAATTCTTTCTTTCCGTCCCTATCTAACTGTGATACCACTTTCAGTGAATTAAGGACTTGTATTCGTAGGTCCCTTTCTACTACAACACTCCTCCATGCCCGACCAGTCACTGTGAAAGACCTCCCTTGGTAGATCACACCAAAGTGCAATTACTTACACTTGTCTGCATTAAATTCCATTTTCCATTTCTCAAACCATTTTCTCAGCTGGTTCAGATCGCACTGCAAGCCATGATACTCTTCCTTGCTGTCCACTACACCACCAATCTTGGTGTCATCCACAAATTTGCTGATCCAGTTAACCAAACTATGATCCAGATTACTGATATAGATGACAAACAACAACAGACCCAGCACTGATCCCTGTGGCACACCACTAGTCACAGGCTTCCAGTCAGAGAGACAACCATCTGCTACCACAGTCTGGCTTCTCCCAAAGACAGTGTCTCATTCAATTTACTATCTCATCTTGAATGCTGAGTGACCGAACCTTCTTGACCAACCTTCCATATGAGACTTTGTCAAGTGCTTTGCTACAGTCCATGTAGACAACATCCACTGCCTTGTCTTCATCCACTTTCCTGATAACTTCCTCAAGAAACTCTATAAGATTGGTTAGACATGACCTACCGTGCACAAAGCCATGCTGTCTATCCTTAATGAGTCCACATCGATCTAAATACTTATATATCCGGTTCCTGCACATACATTCCAATAACTTTCCCTCTACTGATGTCAAGCTCACCACCGTACAATTTCTTAGTTTATTTTTAGAGCCTTTCTTGAACAGCGGAACAACATTGGCTGTCCTCCAATCCTCCAGTACCTCACCTGTCACTAAGGATGATTTAAATAGTTGTGCTTGGGCCCTGACAATTTCTGCACTTGTCTTCCACAGGGTCCTAGGGAACAACTTATCAGGCCCTGGGGATTTATCCATGGCAATTTGCCTTAAGACAGCAAACACCTCCACCTCTGTAATCTGTACAGGGTCCATGAAGTTGATGCTGCTTTGCCTCACTTCTATAGACTCTGTGTCCATCTCCTGAGTAAATACGGATGCAAAAAAATATCTCCCCCACCTATTTTGTCTCCTCATATGGATTACCATTCTGATCTTCCAGAGGATTATTTTTTTTTCCCTTGTAATCTTTTCACCCTTAACATATCTGCAGAATCCCTGAGGATTCTCCTTCTCCTTGTCTGCTGGGCAACCTCATGCCTTCTTTTATTTCTTTCATAAGTGTTCACTTGAATTTCCTGTACTTCATAAGTACCCCATTTGTTCCTATTTGCCTGTACCTGGTATGCACCCCCTTTTTATTGATCTGGGAGATGAAAGCCAAAGGGGTGACAGAGTTGTATGGTGGGAGTTGGCGGTAGGGTGGGGGAATGGGTGCCTGAATAACAGAACAGATAGTGGAGGGGTTGTGGAGACAGATGTTGTTCAGACCTCAGACAAAGTCAGGAATGAAAAAGTTGAGCATGGTGCAGTGAATATGCTGAGCCCTGTATATTTCAATACAAGGAGCAGCGTAGGAAAGGCGGATGTGTTCAGGGCATGGATCAACACTTGGAATTATGACACTGGGATCTGGCAACTGTGGACTGGGACAGGCTGCTTTATGGCAAAGGGGTGCTTGGTAAATTGAGGCCTTCAAAGCAAAATTTTGGAAGTTGAAAGCAGGTATGTGCTTTGGGAAACTTGGATTTCAAGAGATATTGAGACACTGGTATTGAGCAGAAAACGGAGTTACATAATAGGGATAGCGGGTAGGTTCTTATGAAGAATAAATGCAAGAGAACAAAGAGGAAGTAAATCAGGATGGCTGAAAGAAGGCATGAGGTTGCCCTCACAGGATAGATGAAGAATAATCCTAAGTGATTCTAGAGATAGATTAAGAGCAAAAGTATTGCAAGGGACAAAGTTGGTCCTCTGGAAGACCAGAATAGTAATCCATGTTTGGACCCAATGCAGATGGGGAAGATCAACTCTATTTACTCAGGAGATGGACACAGAGTCTATGGGAGTGTGGAAAAGCGGCATTAACATCGTGGACCCTGTACAGATTAAAGAAGAGGAGATGTTTGCTATCATGAGGCAGATTAGTGTGGATAAATCTCCAGGGCATGACAAGGTGCTCCCTCGGTCCCTACAGGAGGCAAGTGCAGAAATTGTTGGGGCCCCAGCAGAGATAATTAAATCATCCTTAGTGACAGGGGGAGGTACCAGAGGATTGGAGAACAGCCAATATTGTTTTGCTGTTTAACATAGAAATTAGAAATCTACAACATATTATGGGCTCTTTGGCCCACAATGTTGTGCCAATCCTGATACCTACTCAAAAAACTGCCTGGAATTTCCCTAAATCATAGCCTCTATTTTTCTAAGCTCCATGTACCTATCCGAGTCTCTTAAAAGACCCTATTGTATCTGCCTCTACCACGATCATTGGCAGTGCATTCCACTTACCCACCACTCTCTGTGTAAAAAAACTTACCCCTGACATCCCCTTCATACACATTTTCAAGCACCTTAAAACTGTGCCCCCTCGTGTTAGCCATTTCAGCCCTGGGAAAAAACCTCTGGCTATCCACACCATCAATGCGCCTCATCATCTTATACACCTGAAAAAGGCTCTAAACATAAACAAGGAAATTATACATTGCTCTGAGGATTTGTTGGAAGTATACACTATTATGAAGGTAGAGATAGGGTAAATGCAGCAGGCTTTTTCCACTGAAGTTGGGTGGGATGACAACCAGAGGTCATGGGTAAGTGAGGAAGGTGAAAAGTCAAGGGGAACATGTGGAAAAACTCTTCACTGAAATGCTCGTGACAGTGTGGAATGAGATGCCAGCGCACGTGGTTCATGCCAGCTCGATTTCACCATTTAAGAGAAGTTTGGATAGGTACCTGGATGGTAGGGGTATGGACGGCTGTGGTCCCAATGTGGGACGTTGCATTAGAGTTAAAATATTTTTGGCATTGTCTAAATGGGCTTAATGGCCTGTTTCATGGAACTTCTCCCTGTCCCCATGACAGAGAAGCTGGCCAAACTTGATTGGAAGGGGAACCTGGTAGGAATGACAACACAGCAGCAATGGCTGGAGATTCTGGGAGCAATTCAGGAGGTGAGTGATAGATACATCCCAAAGAAGTGGAAGCATTGGAGAGGCAGGAGGACATAACCATGGCTGAAATGAGAAGCCAAAGCCAACATAAAATCCAAAGAGAGGGCAAATAATAGAACAAAAACTATTGAAAAGTTTTTAAAACTTACAGAAGACAACTAAAAAAAAATCAGATATGCTCAGGACATTGAATTATGATTTTTAACCATTAATGTGTCTTGGTTGCACCCAAAAGTCTGCGGCATTTAGAGGAACAAAATATCCGGGGCCTCAATATCTCTTGAAAACCAGGGATCCCTGCACCAGATACCTTTCAACTTTTAATTTGGCAGGCACATACAAACTCTACACATACAAAATTCCACTTCTGAAGAATTCCCACTTACCAAGTACTCCTTTGCCAGAAAACAGCCTGTCACAAACCACACTTGTCAGATCCTTTCTGATACCATTAAAATTGACCGTTCTCCAATTTACAATCTCAACCCATGGTCCTGACTTCTCTTTTTTCCATATTTACTTTGAACCTCATGGCATTATGATCACTGATTTCTGTCTCCAGCCCTGGATCATTTCCTAACAGCTTATTGCACACTTCTACGTCGGGAATTCTACGTACTGATTAAGGGCACATTTGACAAACTCAACCCCATTTAGACCTTTTACAGAACACGAGTCCCAGTCAATATATGGAAAGTTAAAATCAGTTACTGAATCAACCTTTGTTTCTTGGCATGCTCTGCGATCTCTCTACAAATTTGTTCCTCTAAATCCCTCAGACTGTTGTGTACAACCAAGTCCCAATAATGGCTACAACATCATAATTCCCTATCCTGAGCTCATCTGGGTTTCCTACGATGCTTCTTGCATTGTGATATACACAGCTCAGCACATTCATCACACCATGCTCAATCATTTGATTGCTGACTCTATCTGAGGTCTGAACAACATCTGACTGGTGTCAAGAAAACAAACTCTCCCTCATTGTCACAAAAACAAAGGAGCTGATTGTGGATAACAGGAGGAGTGGAGACAGGCTAACCTCTATTGACATCAATGGATCTGGGGTTGAGAGGGTGAACAGCTTTAAGTTCCTCGGCATAAACATCACCAAGGATCTCACATGGTCTGTACATACTGGCTGTGTTGTGAAGAAAGCACAACAGCACCTCTTTCACCTCAGAAGGTTCAAGAAGCTTGGGATGGGGCCCCAAATCCTCAGAACATTCTACAGGGGCACAATTGAGAGCATCCTGACTGGCTGCATCACTGCCTGGTATGGGAACTGTACTTCCCTCAATCGCAGGAACCTGCAGAGAGTGGTGCGGACAGCCCAGCACATCTGTAGATGTGAACTTCCCAATATTCAGGACATTTACAGAGACAGGTGCGTAAAAAGGGCCCGAAGGATTATTGGGGACCTGAGTCACCCCAACCACAAACTGTTGCAGCTGCTACCATCCAGGAAACGGTACCACAGCATAAAAGCCAGGCCCAACAGGCTCCTGGACAGTTCCTTCCACCAGGTCATCAGACTGATTAATTCATACTGATACAATTGTATTTCTATGTTTTAATGACTGTTCTATGTACTAACTATTTATTATAAATTACTAGAAATTACATATTGCACATTTAGATAGAGAAGTAATGTAAAGATTTCTACTCCTCATGTTAATTAAAGATGCAAGTCATTTCAATTCACCCTCTCCACTATCTGTTCTGGCATTCTGACTCCAATCCCCTCTGCAAATTTAGTTTAACCACCACCACCCCTCCCTCACCACACACTAGCACTAGCAAGCCTTACCACTGGGATATTTGATCCCTGCTAACAAATCCCCTATCAGCCCTTTGACATTCCTCTGCTAGATAACCCTCACCCCACAACAGTTTCTAAAGTGTTGGTGTGTGGGATGGCCACAAGAGTACTCTGCAATGGCTAATTAACCTCATTCCCCTTCCTGACTCTCACCCAGTTTCCTGTGTCCTGCACCTTGGGTGCAACGCACCTCTCTTCAAGACATATCTATCACTCCCTTCGACTCCTGGATGATCTGGATTCATCCATTTCCAGCTCCAACTCCCAAACGTGCAGGGTTACAAGCTGCAGCTGGATGCACATCTTGTAGGTGAGGGTGTCAAGGACACTGGAGTCTCCCCATCTTCCCACCATGTCCCCTCAAATTTGTAATGACCGGTGTGTGAAAAAGCCATCTCTGTGCAATTATTACACATTGACAACAACATGTGCACAATGAACTTTAAATAGAGAGGTATTTATTCTAACAACTATCAAATAAGAACTTCGATGTCCTCTGGGTTTGATCAAGTTCATCTGCACTCTCACACAGCCTATATAGCAGGCCTGTAGAGGGTTATGAAGGCTTTTCTCGCCAGACCTTTTGCACACCGTCCATATCTGATTTGCTCACTAAATGATGCTTTAAAAAGTCAGATTTCCAAATATCACTCCACTTCCTCCCACTTGCAAATTCTCCAGCAACTCTTGCATTGCCACAATACACACAGGTAACACCAGTTTCTGTATTGTACATAAATATTTCCCCTCAACCCTCCCCCAGGGGACTGATGACCAATGAATATGAACGGAAGGGCAGTAGGCTGTCTCACTGGAGTCTGGCACATTTGTGATGTGAAAGCTACTTCCTGCTCAGGACAAAGGTGTTTGATATCATTATGTACCCAGAGAGAATGGGTCAAAACATGTTCCCACGGGTAGAAAGGTCCAGAACAAGAGGAGGTAGAACAAGCAACACACACAAAATGCTGGAGGATAATCAGCAGGCCAGGCAGCATTTATGGAAAAGAGTACTAATGCTGAGTTCCTCCAGCATTTTGTGTGTGTTGCTTGGATTTTCAACATCTGCAGATTATCTCTTGTTTGTGATTGAAGGCAGAACAGAGGTGATTTTCTCACCTGCTGATGAAAAAGATTTTGTTCCCTTTCTCCGAGTTCCTAATCCTTGCATTTAGACAGCTGGAGCTCAGCTCTGTCTGAGAGATCCATCGGTTCCCATTCCCTCATCAGCCGGAAGCTCCCCGGGACCCGTGTATGGGTCGTGGGGCTGAGAGAGAGAGAAGAGAGCAGAAATGTCCCGCGATTACGGCCACGGTGTCCGCAGATCACAGCAATTGTCCCGAATTCGGTGTTGAAAACCCCCTCCCGCAGCCGGGGAAAATCTCTTACCTGGTGCCGATTTCTCGCGGCCTTTGTGTACTGCGCGCATGCGCAATTTTCAGGAACAGCCTGTGCATTCGATCGATGTTTCAGCGACAGTGAACATTGTTGCGCAGAGCCTTCTGGGTAATCATGCAGCCATTGAAAGTTTCTGCAAGCACCGGTTCCATGTCCATACTTCAGGTTTTTTTTGTGTGTCGAAAACTCGGCAGCTCTTTTAATGCAGAAAGCAGCTCCGATAAGCAATGCACTTAATATCAGCATGTCTAATGCCAAAGTAGAACCTTGTTACAAATGCAGATATAAAACTCAAGAGATTCTACTGTTGCTGGAAATGTAAACAAATACACACAAAATGCTGGAAGAACTCTGCAGTTCAGACAGCAACTAAGCAGAGGAGTACTCATGCTGAAGGGGCTCGGCCTAAACGTTGTCTATTTACTCCTCTCCACATTTGCGGCCTCATCTGTTGATTTCCCCCAGTATTTTGCTGAAATTAACCACCTTTTTTTTCAATCAAACAGTTTAAAAATGTTTCTGATCTTTCATTTGTAGCCATATTCTGCTGGTTGGATTCCTCTTCCTCCTCGTCCTTGTAAACTCTTAATTCCCATCTCTTTCAGGAGCCCCAAAGCCCTGATTCAAGCTGGTAACTCTTTGGTTTCTGAGTCTACACCATCAAAGATTCACTCGCTAGTCTACTGTCAGACTTTAGAGGCGCATTTGAGCAACCCAGCTGTCTGAGGCACAATCCTTTGAAATGAGTGAAAACGACGCAAAACTTTGAAAAGATCAGGAAAGAAGGAGCTGAACCGCCTTAGACCAGAGCCCCGAAGAACGTTGAAACCACAGTGAGCTCATCATGTTATTCAGCCTGGAGAGAAGCATGCAGGAAGTTCATGCAGGTGTATAGGATGATGAGAGGCATTGGTCGTGTGGACAGCCAGAGGCTTTTCCCAGGGCTGAAATGGCTAAAACGAGGGGGCATAGGCTTAAGCTGCTTGGAAGTAGGTATAGAGGAGATGTCAGAGGTACGTTTTTTAAACAAAGTGTGGTGTGTGTGTGTGGGATGCACTGCCAGCGACGGTGGTAGAGACGGATACAATGGGGTCTTTTAAGAGACTCTTAGATAGGTACATGGAGATTAGGAAAATAGAGGGCTATGTGGTAGGGTAATTCTAGGCAGTTTCTAGAGTAAGTTACATGGTCGTCACATCATTTTGAGCCAAAAGGTCTGTAATGTGCTGTAGATTTTTATGATTCTCTGAAATTCAAGGGAAATTTCCTATCCTACTGAGTGGTGACTGGTTGCAACCTGTCATCACAGGGAGAGTGAGAGTCGAACAGCAGGGATAGATTTTGATATACTGATATGGAACAGAAACATGGGCAGGGACCAGATGGGCCGACTGGCCTCTCTAGTGTATATTGTGAGTGTGGTAGAGACAGTAAGTACCTGAGACACGTGATTTGATACAGAACTGATTGATCTTTCACAGATCCACAATATTAAACACCAGTCCAGTTTAAGGCTAACATCAGCAGAACAGACTCCTCCAATGCTCAGTGACCAGGGTTCAGTCCTGGGTGCGATGAGCAGCTGCAAGAACTGCAGAATCTGACAGTAACAGTCTCTCATGAACCTGCAGCTGCCTTCAGTCACCATGTTGGTCAAACATTTAACACAGAGCCATTCATTTGAGAATTTAGCCTTTTCTATTTTTCTGAGCTTCTCATGAATGTGTACAGTTTAGTTAAGAATTGCTCCAGAATTTCCACACAATTAAAAGAGTTTACTACATTTTTTTTATTTTTAGTTTTGCACCACTTACGTAATTTACCTATTTAATACATACATTATTGTAATTCATAGTTGTTAAAATCTATTTTTAAGAACTAGGTCCTACTGCTGCCACAGAGACAACAGATTTCATGAGATATGCCGGTGCTATTAAACCTGATTCTGATATTGATATGGGAGAACCACCACCGGTCAACTGATCCCAGTTACCGCAGATCGTAAAGCGAGATTGAAGCCTTTTCTACTTACCTGCATTCCTCAGAAATGACAATACTTCAGTTAAGTTTCCTACTGAGGTTCCAAAACAGAAGCTTAGTCTGTCTAATATTTCCACACAATTAAAATGGGGAATTTGTTTATTATCATCACGTACCGAGCTACAGTGAAAATCTTGCCTGACGTACCATCCACACAGATCAATACATTACGACAGTACATTGAGCTGATATTCGACAAAACAATAACTGTAACAAAGCATTATGGTTGCAGAGAAAGTGCAGTGCAGATAGACATATGGTGCAGGGTCACGTCAGGTTACATTGTGAGGTCGAGTCCATTTTATCATTTATTTGGCTTATAACCGCAGACAGGAAGCCGTCCTTAAGCCCGGTGTTACGCGCTTTAAGCCTTTTGTATCTCTTCCCCGATGGGGGAGCAGATTTGCAGCAAGAATGTGCCGGTTGTGAGGATCTTTGAGTACACGGCCTGCTTTTCCGATGCAGGGGAAGTGTAGGAAGAGTCCATGGAGGGGAGGCTTGTTTCTCTGATGTTCTCTGCTCTCCAAAGTTCTCTGCAGTTCCTTGCAGTCATGGGCAGAGCAGTAGCCATACGAAGGCATGAAGTATCGACAAGAAGCACAGAGACCTCGGCCTTCACCCTGCCTTGTGTAGCTGGATCCTGGACATCCTGTCAGATCACCGGCAGGTGGTAAGAGTGGGCTCCCTCATCTCTGTCTCTCTGACCCTCAGCACACATACCCCACAGGGTTGTCTCCTTGGCCCCTCCTTTACTCCCTGTATTCCCATGACTTGTGTCCCCACTGTTACGTACCCCGTAACTGGGTTGCCAAACCAGCAGAAATGGATCACTCAGTTGGATTTGTGAAAGGAAAATCATGTCTGACGAATCTCATAGAATTTTTTGAGGATGTAACTAGTAGAGTGGATAGGGGAGAACCAGTGGATGTGGTATATTTGGATTTTCAAAAGGCTTTTGACAAGGTCCCACATAGGAGATTAGTGTGCAAACTTAAAGCACACGGTATTGGGGGTAAGGTATTGGTGTGGGTGGAGAATTGGTTAGCAGACAGGAAGCAAAGAGTGGGAATAAACGGGACCTTTTCAGAATGGCAGGCGGTGACTAGTGGGGTACCGCAAGGCTCAGTGCTGGGACCCCAGTTGTTTACAATATATATTAATGACTTGGATGAGGGAATTAAATGCAGCATCTCCAAGTTTGCGGATGACACGAAGCTGGGTGGCAGTGTTAGCAGTGAGGAGGATTGGCAAAAATAAGACATCTTAAGAAAGACTGGATGAACTGGGCTTGTACTCGTTGGAATTTAGAAGATTGAGGGGGGATCTGATTGAAACGTATAAGATCCTAAAGGGATTGGACAGGCTAGATGCAGGAAGATTGTTCCCGATGTTGGGGAGGTCTAGAACGAGGGGTCACAGTTTGAGGATAGAGGGGAAGCCTTTTAGGACCGAGGTTAGGAAAAACTTCTTCACACAGAGAGTGGTGAATCTGTGGAATTCTCTGCCACAGCAAACTGTTGAGGCCAGTTCATTAGCTATGTTTAAAAGGAAGTTAGATATGGCCCTTGTGGCTACAGGGGTCAGGGGGTATGGAGGGAAGGCTGGGTTCTGAGTTGGATGATCAGCCATGATCATAATAAATGGCGGTGCAGGCTCGAAGGGCCGAATGGCCTACTCCTGCACCTATTTTCTATGTTTCTATGTTTCTATGTTGGAGTCTGGAGTACAAGAACTAAGAAAGTTTTATTAAAGAAACAAGCAACACAGTAATCGAAAGGATAATAAATGCAACAGTTTAGCGATGATAAACACACATGTGCACAGAATTAAGATAACAGCATCAATCAAGCTCTATCGTTGTCTAGGGGTAAATGACCAAATTTAAAAGTGACTCAAAGTTCAGTCCAGTTAGTAGTTCAGTTCGCAGTAATCGCTGCCATGGCGATGGACAACGTGGGGGGGGTGGGGGAAGAGAGAGATAGAACAGGAACATCTGATCATTCAGCACGGCTTCACTCACAGACCGGCGATTTTGGGCGGGTCCTTGGTGATGTCACCTGAGGTCACCGACTGTGACCCCTCCTCCAGATGCGGTCGATCCTCTGCTGTGAACCCGGCACCCAGGCAAGGGCGGACACACACCGGGTTCCCGCTGATCGTATCTTTCCACCCTGGTCGTTGGCTGGTATTTCTCACCCACCCGTGAGAGGCGCACCGCTTCCAGGGTCTCGTTACCTCGGGTGGCGTGTGTGTTTGTCTTAGCGAACCTGTCCCCTTTTATCCCCCTGCTGGGGTATCGCCTGTCCATCACTTCAAACAGTTCAGGGTTCAAAGGGGGAGCCGCTCCAGACAGCTCTCTCTCTCCCACGTCCCTTCATTACACATCTCCAGACGCTGCTCCATTGTTCCTTATCTCTCCTTCCCCTGAGAGCAGGTGGCAGACCAACTGCTGATGCCACTGATGCTAACCCAGGCCAGCAAACATCTTAATTTTATGTGTATTCTCGTAACACCACCCACAGCTCCAATCTGATGATTAAATTTGTTGATGACACTACACTGACTGGCCTAATCTCAAATAATAACGAGGCAGCCTACAGAGAAGAAGTCATCACCCCGACACAGTGGCGTTAAGAAAACAACCTCTCCCTCAATGTGACAAAAACAAAGGAGCTGGTTGTGGATTACAGGAGGAATGGAGACAGGGAACAAATTCAACATTTCCAAGTCTGTTATTGACACAAAATGCACATTTTAATATTGATCAGGACACAATGTATTTTATATATTGTTAATGAAATAAAACGTATTTATAGATTGTTCCTGGCAGACAACCGTACAATTTGTGTTCCGTGTGTTATCTGAATGTACTTGCCTGTGATGCTGCCACAAGTCAGTGTTTCTCTGTACCTGTACTTTCCCGTACTTGTGCACTTGGCAATAAATTCAACAGGACCTGAGAAATCTCAGTAAGATTTGATTAGTGATGATCATCTTGGCAGCTCGGTAGGTCGAATGTATGAGAGAGTACACTGTTAAATGCAAAACCCTGAACAGTGTTGATGATCAGAGGGATCTTAGACTCCAAGTTCATCGCTCCCTGAAAGAGACTGCACAGATTGATCGGGTGGTTAAGAAGGCAAATGGCGTGGTTGTCTTTATTAGTTGAAGCACTGAGTTGAAAAGTCGGGAAGTTGTGTTGCGGCTGTTGCGAGCCTGCGGTCGGACTGTGACTGTGTCTTTAAGAGCGCCGGAGTGAGGAGGCGGGACTATGACGTCAGTCACAGGCTGACGGTGGTGACTGTGGATTTAACCATAAGAGAGAGAGAGAGCGATCTGCAGACAGGCAGTCGGCCAGTCTAGAGAGAGAGAGAGAGACTGGAAAAGCTGATAGCTTCAGTTTGTCGCAGCTGAGGCTTGGAAATCTCCTATGCCCACAAGAGTGAGTTGATCATGGGTACACGGAACCACAACGAATGTGTGTGGCTGTCACTTCATAATATCCATTGGAGTGGATTTTGGAATATCTTGGGGTCCGCTTGTGTTAACACTTGCGTGGGTATGTTGTGTGGTAACACCTGTAAAACGGTATTCCTGTGACAGGTCACTTTCGCTGATAACTCGTATGTGGACGGATTCAACGGATAAGAACTTCGACGACGGTTATTTTGATGTAACGGCCTTTTCTCTACGTTTCACCCTGGATTACAAATATCTCTCCCCCATCATTTATTCCGTGGATTACTGAACTTTCCTACTTTACCTTCTCAAGAGTCTAAGCTTTGGTCTCTCAGGCTCGATAGTTTGGGAGTTATATTTACACATATATACACATAACACTGTTAACTTTCATTTATACCGTTAAGTTACTATATAATAAGTAGGTATTAATAAAGATGACGGTTTTAACATCAAAACTAGACTCCAGTGTGAACTGTGTTGCTGCTGGTTCGTTTCTAAAACGTTACAGTTTGTTACACAGCTTTATAAAACTAGTTAGACCACATCTGGAGTGTTTCACACAGTTCTGGTCATCCCTACTCTCGGAAGGATGTCGGGGCTTTGGAGAGGGCGCAGAAGAGGTTTACCAGGATATTGTCTAGATTACAGGGCATGAGGTATAACAAGAGGTTGGACAAACTTGTGTTGTTTTTTTCCAGAGCGCCGCAGGCTGGTGTGAGACTGGATGAACGTTTATAAGATTACGAGAGGAATAGAATGGACAGATGATATAATATTTCAGGGGGTTGAAATGTCTAGTACATTCAAGGTGACAGGAGATCGGAGCGGCAAGTTTGTTTATTTCCACAGAGTGGTGAGTACTGGAATGGTCTGGCTGGGTTGGGGGATGGGGAAGAGAGAGAGAGAGAGAGAGATAGAGAGAGACACACACACACACACACACACACACACACACACACACACACACAAGTTCGCCCCTCCCATTTAACCGCAGATGGGCAGCATCTGCGCGTCTGTTTCCGAGGCTCCGCCCTCCGGATGATGTAATAATCACTTCGCGCATGCTCACAGTCTCCGGATGGGAGGTGTTTTCCTTTCCGTTCAGTGCTGAAGCGGATCGTCTGTAAATTCGGGAAAGTGTCCTCGCTTCCTCGGTTGGGGACCCGAGGGTCGGGATCGCTGTCTGCGGGCCGAAGACATCACTTTCCTACCGGTGAGTATTGAGACCGATCCCGAGCGGGGAGATCCGATGTTGGCCGCGAGTCCGGAACTGAGGGCCAATTACTCATTTAGTACCCAGTTGTCTGGGCTCGTCAAAAATGTGTAGACTTCACTTAAGCTGCATTGAACGATTCATACCAGGAGCCCAGGCTGTCTATTTCCGCAGAATTGAAATGGGAGTCCCATCAGCAGGTCACGTGAGGCTGCTTCCCGCAGTTTTGCATGGCCCTCCGCTTTGCGACACACGGTCACGTGGTGTGAGGCCGAAATCCCCGATTGGGTGGTGATGCTTCCTCCATGTTGTGTTGGGAAATCAGACGTTGGCCACTGAGTCCCGTTAACTTCCCCCAACTCGCCTCGCTTCTTGAGGCTCCTCGCGATTGTCCTTGAGCGTTATGGCTGTTGTGTCTTCTCCCCGATTGGGCTGGCTGAGAAAGGAGAACGTCCCAGGTTGTGGGGATGTTTGATTTCACTGCCTGCTTGCCGAGGGACTGGGAAGTCTAGGGGGGAGAATGGTTTCTGTGATGTGCTGATCTGTATCCAAAGGTCTCTGCAGTTCCACACAGTCATGGGCAGAGTCGTTACCATGAAGTGTTCAGATGGGAAACTTTCTATGGTGTGTTGATAAAAATTTGGTGAGGGTCAAGGTGTAAATGCCGAAGTTCTTATTGTTTGTTCTAACTTTGTCATTTTAAGGTCTTTTATACGGTAGTGTACTATTATTTCAGTATCTGTGTATTGCTGGAGAGCCATCAGTGTTCATCCTTGATCTCTCTCCACCTGGTTCCATCTGCTCATTACCTGCCCTTCTTGTTCAACCTCTGTCCACTCTCTCCTTCCTGCCCCCCCCCCCCCACCCCAGCTTCAATGATGTATATCAACCATCTGGGTCAACCTTGGTCCACCCTGCATCACACCTCTTCAATCTTTCTTCTAACGCTTGTCTTCATTATGAAGTGTTCTTTTACAGCTTTGGCCTCGCTGAGTTATTTCTGGAATCAGTTTTCATTATTGGAGTGCTACAGGATCATCAGGTACCAGTTCTGTTGTGCATTGGTGTGGGAGTTCTAGTCTTTGAACTATGACTGGTTGACACACTGCAGCATTTTCCTGACAGCAAAGAGTACTGGGAGAGTTGGTGCTTGGGCTACAATCCTGTGATTGGCATTCCGGGGATATGGAACTGTTAGTGTTTTGGCTTTGACTTTGGTTAGTGCTTCTATAGGTGGTGCTGGATGTTCCTCCTCCTGCACGAAGCAGAAATTTCGAGCAGCTGGACATTGGTTGTGGAGGAATCCATGACTGCACTATCCAGCCTGATGTGTGGGGACGATGTGTGAGGGTGGGTAAGTGGCAGGTTCAGCTGTGTGACACTGTGAGGTTGGGTCCTGGTATATCACAGTTTTAGATCCAAGTAAAAAGGACCCGGGGATCAAGCTGCCCGGGTTTATGAGGTGTTGAGGGAGTATTTCTGGTATGGAATCAAATGTTTGTTTCTGGAGTTCCTTTGGAAGCAATGGCAGTTAATCTGAGGAGAGAATGAGTTTGTATTCCATCCCTCAGAAGGAGAGCCTGTGATTAAATGGGCGGTCTGTGTTTGCACCAGTAGAAATAGACCTGGGGGTTCAGTGTTCGAACTGTGTTTGTAAATTCCTCCTCACTGTCACCTGTCTGTCAGGCAGTGGAATTCAAACAGAAACTCAAGTTGCTGGAGATCTGCACTAAAAATGGAAAATTCTGAATCCATTCTGACAAAAGATTGTGAACCTGAATCATTATTCTTTTTTTTGTTTTGCTCTCCCCACAGCAGTTCCTTACCTGTTGAGCGATTCTGGTGATTCCAGTTTCTTTTTTATTACATTCACCCTGGAATGGTTTACATTTCCTGATTGCCTGTTATACTTGGGAATGTGTTCAGTGTATTTGTTGCTAACAAGGTTCACATGAATAATCTCAGGAATGATTGGCTTTATGTATGATAAGCATTTGATGGTTCTGGACCTGTGCTCAATGGTGTTCAGAGGGATGGTGGGGGTGGTGGAGGGATGTATGTTTAAGTAAACCTACTGAATGCTGAAAAGCCTGGATACAGTGGACACGGAGAGGATGCTTCCATTAGACAGAGAGTCTGTTATCTGACAGCACAGTCTCAGAATAATGATGCTTCCCTTTAAAACTGAGATAAGAAAAAATTCTTCAGCCAAAATGTGGCTGATCTGTGGAAGCTGTTGCCATAGAGTGTGGTTGTGGCTGTCATCTGCGTATATTTATGGCAGAGATTAATATATTCATGATGGCTAAGTAGCTTCAGGGTTACAGGAGGAAGGCGAGAATATGGTGTTGGAATAAATCTCAGCCATGGTTGAGTGGTGGGGCAGACTCGATGGATGGAATCACCTAATTCTGTTCCTGTGTCTTATGTCTTACCATGACTGAACGATGACTCCTTCCTATCCCATATCAGGTTTTGTGACGTGTCAGGGGCAATTACAGATTTGTTCACTGAGATCATTATATTTGTCTTCAATGTTTAGATTTCAGTGAGCAGAAATATTTTGTTCTCCTTTTTATTGTTAATGTGCTTCATTATCTTTCATGTTAAAGTTAGACCTGTAGTGAGAGATTCATTGGAAGAAAAGCCCACAACTGGAACAGAACCATGACTGAAGATGAGGGAACAGCAGCAAGTGAACCAGCCCGAGGATTGAGAGCACCAACTGGAGAGAACCCTTCTGACTCAGGGTTTCCATTGATTCAGTCCGGAGAAAGTTTGGTCAGTCTCATCTACTCAAACACTGGTCCTTTAATCATTACATATCTGCACAAATTAAGGTAGGGAATAGTTGTGGTGAGAACGAACGTGCCCAGAAATACCAGTTATGCACTGTCAGACCCAGTTGCAATCACTCCAGGTCTGGTAATGTACTGTCAGTATCCCAGCTCTTTAAACTCATACACATTCCCTCAGTGTCTCCTCATTTGAAGAACTTGCATCTTCTGAAGTAGCTTTTGGTCAGTTCTGAGTGTGGAGAGGGAAAGGGGGGTGTTTATATTTACTATCTTGCAAAAAGAAATAATTGTTTGAAATTACTTGCTGCAAACTCACTACCCATACCCTGTACATTCTTAACCAGATTATTAACATAGATGACAAGTAGCAATGGGTGTAACCCTGGGGAACTCCACGAGGCACGGGCCTTCACTCCAATAAACAGCCTCCCATCATCACGAGCTGCTTCCTACCATCTAGCTGTTCCCAGACTCTGGGCTCTGTGACAAACACAATGTTAGCAGCAAGATTAGACAGAAATTAATATAAAGAGAGATTTGTTGCTTTCTGAAAGCTGTCTGATGCAATGGACCAGATCCCCCCCTTGTTTGCAATTTAATCTGCCCTAGGACCCATCCTCCTGGGTCACACTGTGTCCTATAACCCACATCCCCAACCTCCCTCCACCCCGCCAGTAGCCCCACAACTTTCCCACCATTTACCCCACACCCGTACACGTAAACAGATCCACGTCACCGACATCAACTCTCACAGCTTGGGGAACCACAACAAACTGATCATACATTCCCGGCCCAGACTGTCCAGCCGTCTGGCTCAGTCCCGGTCATTTCCCACTGCAACCGACCTTTGATTTACAGAAACCCGAGAGCAGCCCATTCCTCATCGCTGCCCAACCAGGAGGTCCGCCGGCAACAGCTGGGGTCTGCAGTGTGCTGTGGTTTGCAGGAGGTCAGAGTGGCCAGAGGTCAAAGGGACAACGTAGAGGATCTGGCTGTTCGGTTCTTGCACTGTGACACCCCCGAACTCTGCATTAAATCCATCCAACCAAATCTGGACCAACTTTAATGACCAACAAATATAATTCCTCTCAGCAATCAGCTAACTGAATGATTCACTCACTTTCAGATGAAGGGGTACCTACACTGTCGGGGTGTTTAGATTGCCAGGAGATAAGGTCCGCAGGGACGAGATGTCTTCTGTTAACTGATATGAGCCTGTCTTTACCCTGCTGGCAATTCCGGTTTATATTAGTAAAACTGTTGTTTCTGAAAATACTAAACAACGAGACACTTCACTGACTGAACCACCCAGACCAGATCACCCTGGAAAGTCCTCCTCAGAAACATTGGGGTCTTGTGATCCAACTAGAGAGAAGCACCACACCTCCCACTCTACGGACAACATGGCAGAGCAGGGTATCTTGTAAGGGACTTTAAATCACACAACATTGGATTCATTGATGAAACCAATTAAGTTTCTTTCGTTCACCCCCCGAAATCATTAAAAACCTCCATTAAACAGCTTTTCAAACCAAACTCTCACCCACATGTGACATCATTCTGGTGCCCCCACATAAAACCATGAAACATAGGAGCAAAATTAGGCCATTTGGCCCATTGCTCCTGCTCTGCCATTTAATCATACCTGTTCCAATTTTCTTCATTCCCAGTCTCCTTCCTTCTCCCCATAAACCATCATCAATTAAGAACCTAGGAACCTCTGCCTTTGATATCCGTAAATACCTGGCCTTCACAGCTGCCCATGGCAAAGGATTCCACAGATTCCGCACTCTCTGGCTAAAAAAATTTCCCCTCATCTCCTTTCTAAAAGAATGCCCGTCTATCCCCGTTAATCTGAGACTGCATCCTCTCATCCTAGACTCTCCCAATACAGGAAACATCCTCTCCACATTCACTCGATCAAGACCATTCACCATTTGATAGAATTCAATGAAATCATCCTTCATTCCTCTGAATACAGATCCAGAGCCATCAAATGCTCTTCATATGACAGGCCATTCAATTCTGCACTCATTTTCATAAACCTCCTTTGAAATCTCTCCAGTGTCAGCACATCCTTTCTGAGATAAGGGGCCCAAAACTGCTGAGAATAATCCAAGAGCTTTATAAAGTTTCAACATTACATCCTCACTTTCATATTTTAGTCTTCTTGAACTGAATGCGAATATTATATTTGCCTTCCTCACCACAGACTCAACCCACAAATTAACCTTTAGGGAATCCTGCACAAGGACTCCCAAGTCCATTTGCACCTCAGATATTTTTTTGTACCTTCTCTCCATTTAGAGAATAGTCAACCTTTTCATTTCTTCTCGCAAAGTGTATAATCATGCACCTCCCAACACAATATTCTATCTGCCATTTTGTTGCCCATTTTCCTGATCCTTCTGTAGCCTCCCTACTTCTCCAAAACGACCTGCCCTTCCACCTATCTTTAAATCCCCTGCAAACTTTGCAACAAAGCAATAAATTCCATCATCCAAATCATTGGCATATAACATGAAAAGAATCATTCCCAACATAGATCCTTGTGGAACTCCACTAGAAACCGGTAGCCAGCCAGAAAAAGGCTGTCTATATGTCCACTCATTTCCTCCTGCCGATCAGCCACTACATTTTCCCTGTAATAACATAGGCTCAGAGCTCGTTAAGGAGCCTCATGTGTGGCACCTTGTCGAAGGCCTGAAAATCCAAGTACACAACATCAGCCAATTCTCCCTTCTCTACCCTGCTTATTATTTCTTCAAAGCTTTCCAACAAATTTATCAGGAAACAATGCTGACTCCAGCCTATTTTACCTTGTGCCTTCAAGTACCCCGAACTCACATCCTTAACAATCGACTCCAACATCTTCCCAACCACTGTCAGACTGAGTGGCCTATAGTTTCCTTTCTTCTGCCTCTCTCCCTTCTTGAAGAGTGGAGTGACATTTGCAACTTTCCAGCATTCCAGCACCATTCCTGAATTTAGTGATTCTTGAAGGATTATTACTAATGTCTCCACAATCTTTCCGGCCACCTCTTTCAGAACAGTTGGTGCAAACCATCTGCTCCAAGTTACTTATCTGCCATCAGATCTTCAGTTTCCAAAGAACCTTCTCTCTTGTTGTGGTCCTTTCTGTACAGGTCTCACCTTCCCTGGAAGAGAGCCACGGAACCAAAAATCTTATCCCCTCCCCTTCCCTCCCCCCACCACAAGCCTGATGTCATGCATGTGTTTGCTATACCGGGATCTGACGTCATCAGTGCGGTTACTTAAGTCTGCCGGTTTGTTTCTCGTGGTTGTGCTGTTTAATCTTTTTTCCATTCAGACAAGGGAGTTAGATCCAGATCTGTCACGTCCTCTCATTGTGGGTGGGGATTTTTCTCATTGACTCCATTCCACTGTTACAACTTGCCGAAGTGCAGCCAATGTTTTGAGGTATATAACCCTATTAATGCAAGAAGGAAGCCTTTTCTGTTTCTTTGGGCTACTCAAACATTTGTACACTTCAGTGAAATCTCCCTCTGGAAGTTCCGGAGGAGAAGCTCAGTCTATCTAATATTTCCACACAATTAAAGTGGGGTGTCGTTTATTATTGTCATGTACCGAGGTTCAATGAAAATCTTGTCTTGCATACCATCCTCTCAGATCAACACATTACAGCAGTAGAGTATGGTAAAACATTAACAGAGTCAGGAGTCCATCTTATAATGCTGAGGAATATTCAGTTTGCTTATATCAGCAGAATGGGAAATGCCCCTAGGTCTGGTGGTGCATTTTCTGTTTTTTTGTTTTCATTTATCTTTGACCTGGTGGGTGGTTGAGAATTGAGAATGTCTGGTCTGGAGTTCTGGGAATCTTTAATTATGTTGCCTGAATTACTGAGGCAGCAGGAAATACAGAGTGATTCCATGGAGGGGAGGCTTGTTTCCATGATGTGTCCACAGTTCTCTGCTACTTCTTGAAGTCAAAAGAAGAGAGTAGCCATACAAAGGTGTGAAGTATCTGGATGGGATACTTTTCATGGTGTAAACCTAAATTCGCCGGGCCAATAACACATCACAAACAGTTCTTTACTTTATCCTTTTCCCCAGTTCATCTGTTTGAACTCAGCCGGCACGAAGCTCGGAGCCAAGCATCAGAGAGACTGAACTCCACTCCCTTTGGCGGCTCATGACGAACCTCTGTCTAACATGCAGAAATGTTACAATTTATAGAACTAGCAAAACAGAGCAATTTAGTTCAACTGGTATTCCCACCGAGTCTGTTAGAGCAAAACTTAATTTCTTAGATAAGAGGGTTTTAATTACAAATGAATGCTCTGTCCAATCCTTATCAGTTATTCTCTTTTGTTAGACAAAGAAGGGAGCTTAGTTCAAACTGTGTCTCATGAGAACTCAACTCTACATAACGTTCCCAAGAGATATCTGTGAGTCGTTAATCTAAACAAGCTGCAAGCAGATTCCTCAGTGAAGGACAAAACAGAAATTTGCACACTCTCCAGAACAGAGTACATATAACTTTGCATTTAATTTTAACCTGTTATTTACAAGCGTCCAAGAATCATTTCTTACATCCCCCAATACCCTTAAAACTTCATCACCAGAGTATGGTAGCAGATGGTTGCCTCTCTGACTGGAAGCCTATGACTAGTGGTGTGCCACACGGATCAGAGCTGGATCTGTTGTTGTTTGTCATCTCTATCAGTAATTTGGATGATAGGCTGGTTAATAGGATGAGCAAATTTGTGGATGACACCAAGACTGGTGGTGTGTGGACAACGAGGAAGACTAGCTTGCAGTGAGACTGGCTTACAGTGAGATCTGGACCTGTGGAAAAATGGGTTGAGAAATGGAAAATGGAATTTAATGCAGACAAGTGCGAGGTGTTGTGCTTTGGTAGGGCATTCCAGGGTAGGTCTGACACAGTGACTGCTAGGGCACTGAGAAGTGTTGTAGAAGAAAGGGATCTGGGAATACAGGTCTATGTTTCACTGAAAGTGGTGTCACAGTTCGATAGGGATGAAAAGAAAGATTTTGGGACATTGGCCTTCATAAACCAAAGTACTGAGTACAGGAGATGGATGTTATGCTGACTTTGTACAAGACATTGGTGAGGTCTAATTTGTAGTATTGTGTGATGTTTTGGTCACCAATCTAGAAGACGATGTAAAAGAGGTTGAAAGAGTTCAGAAAAAATTCACAAGGATGTTGCCAAGTCTGGAGGACTTGGGTTATAAGGGGAGGTTGAACGGGTCAGGACTTTATTCCTTGTGATGCAGAAGATTGAGGAGAGGTTTGATGGAGGTGTATCAAAATTATGAGGGTTTTAGATGGGTAAATGCAAACTGGCTTTTTCCACTGAGATGGTGTGGGACTACAAACAGAGGCCATGAGTTAAGGGTGAAAGGTGAAATATTAAGGGGAACATGCAGAGAAACGTCTTCACACAGACGGTCATCCAGGTGTGGAATGAGCAGACAGCCCAACTGGTGCATGTGAGCTCAATTTCAACATTTAAGAGGTTTGTACAAGTATCTGGATGGTAGGGGTATGGATGTAGATAGTTTAAATAGTTCAACACAAACTAGATGGGCCAAAGTGCCTGTCTCTGTGTTGTACTTTTCTATGACTCTATGACAAGAACATGAAATAATACTAATGTTCATTTAATTCCTTTCAACAGCTGTGAAGACCAACCATTCACCTGGGCAGGAAATGTTTACATGGCCTTAAAACTGTGGCACTTTACATTGACAGTAGATAAAAGAAAATCCCAGCTGCACATCCACATAGGCTATTTACGTGAGAGTCCTTCAGTTACAGTGGGGCCAAGATCTCATGCAGCTCAGTGGGAAGAGGGAATAATACCAGTGGAGAGAGTCAGACTGAGCCAGGTCACAGGTTGGAGATGGCAGAAATGTCCCATTCTTAAAGAGACAGGAAGAGCATCAGAGAGTTTGATGGTCATTCCAGATACTAGCACTGTGCCCAGTTAGAAGATGATTTCTCTCTCCAACTTGGGTTGAACCTCAGAGTAAAAATGTGATGTCAGATCACACCTTGGCAACTAAAGTTATCTCATCTGAAATGTTGTCCTTCACCCATTGATGGATTTTATATTTTTTTTTCAGGTTAAAAACGACAAGGAATTTATCTATGTAATCTCGAACACAACACACCAGTTTTGCTGTCTCTGTCCACATATATAAGAGGTGGAGCAAGGGATTCATTCAACCATCCTTCCTGCTCAGACTGTGCGGAGAGATTCACTCGATCATCTGACCGACTGTGATGTCCGTCAGTTTACACAGGGGAGCAGCCGTTCACCTTTTCAGACTGTGGGGATTGAAGGTCATCTCATGAAGGTACATCAGCAAGTTCACACTGGGACAAGGCCATTCACCTGTTCTGTGTGTGAGAAGGGATTCAGTCAGTCATCCCACCTGTGGACACACCGGTCAGTTCTCACTGGGCAGAGGCTGGTCATCTGCTGAATTTGTGGGGAAGGATTCACTCGGTCATCTGACCTAATGGCTCACCAGCGAGTTCACACCAGGGAGCGGCCATTCACCTGCTTGGACTGTGGGAAGGGATACACTTGCTCTTCTAAACTGAAGTTACATCAGCGAGTTCACACTGGAGAGAGGCCATTTACCTGCTCAGACTGTGGGAAGGGATTCACTTGCTCATCTAATCTGAAGTTACATCAGAGAGTTCACACTGGAGAGAGGCCGTTCACCTGCTCAGAATGTGGGAAGGGATTCACTCAGACATCCCAACTGAAGGAACATCAGCGAGTTCACACTGGAGAGAGGCCGTTCATCTGCTCAGACTGTGGGAAGGGATTCACTTGCTCATCTCATCTGAAGGTACATCAGCGAGTTCACACTGGGGAGAGGCCGTACACCTGCTCAGACTGTGGGAAGGGATTCACTCAGTCATCCCAACTGAAGGAACATCAGCGAGTTCACACTGGAGAGAAGCCATTCATCTGCTCGGACTGTGGGAAGGGATTCAATTGCTCATCTAATCTACAGAGACACCAGCAAGTTCACACTGGAGAGAGGCCGTTCACCTGCTTAGACTGTGGGAAGGGATTCACTGAGTTAACTAGCCTACAAGCACACCAGTCAGTTCACACTGGAGAGAGGCCGTTCACCTGCTCAGTGTGTGGGAAGGGATTCACTCGGTTAACTCAGCTGAAAGAACATCAGAGCGCTCACACTGGAGAGAGACCATTCTCCTGCTCATTCTGTGGGAAGGGCTTCACTCGGTCATCTGACATAATGGCACACCAGCGAGTTCACACCGGGGAGCGACCGTTCATCTGCTCGGACTGTGGGAAGGGATTCACTTGCTTATCTAATCTGAAAGTACATCAGAGAGTTCACACTGGGGAGAGGCCGTTCACCTGCTCAGTCTGTGGGAAAGGATTCACTCAGGCATCAAACCTGCAAGAACACCAGCGAATTCACACTGGGGAGCAGCCGTTCATCTGCTCGGACTGTGGGAAGGGATTCACTTGCTCATCCCAACTGAAGGTACATCAGAGAGTTCACACTGGGGAGAGGCCATTCACCTGCTCAGACTGTGGGAAGAGATTCACTTGCTCATCCCAACTGAAGGTACATCAGAGAATTCACACTGGGGAGAGGCCGTTCACCTGCTCAGACTGTGGGAAGGGATTCACTCAGTCATCCGAACTGAAGGTACATCAGCGAGTTCACACCGGACAGAGGCCGTTCACCTGCTCAGTCTGTGGGAAGGGATTCACTTTGTCATCGTACCTACTGAGACACCAGTCAGTTCACACCAGGGAGTGGCCATTCATCTGTTCAGTCTGCGGGAAAGGATTCACTGAATCATCCTCCCTACAGAGACACCAGTCAGTTCACACTGGGGAGACGCTGTTCACCTGCTCAGACTTTGGGAAGAGATTCTCTCAGCCATATCAACCAAATATGCATCATTGAGTTCATCGAGCTGGGATGAGGCTGTTCACCTGCTCTGAATGTGGGAAGCAATTCACTCAGCCATCTAAACTTATGTAACTCTCGCTGAGGCCAGCAGCTTAATAGAGGGGGTGATAGCAACCCCCCACCCCCCAGCCCAATCTTATCTAATTCTACTTTAGTCTGTTTTTTAAGCTTGGCTGAATAAGAAATCATCTGACCACGTAAAAATGCTTTAAATGTATCCCATATAATTAATTTGGACATACCCCCTATATCATTAAAATGAAAGAATTATTTTATCTGGGTTTCAATAAAACCGACAAAGTCAGAGTTTTGCAAAAATGTCTGAGACATGTACCATGTTGGGTGGGCAAGAATGACATAATGAAATTCAAAACACAAACTCAAATGTGCATGATCAGATATAGCAATGGCGTCATATTCACAATTTTTATCACTAGGTAAGAAGCAGGGACCGATTATAATATAATCAACCCCCAAATATTTTTTTATAAACATGTGAAAAGAAAGAATATTCTCTGTTATCAGGGTGCAGATATCTCCATAATTCAATCAATCCAAGATCGATCAAAAAGGAGTTAATAAGTGATGCAGAGTGATTTGGAAGTCGCTGATTGGTTGAGCTCTTTTCAATCATAGGATTTAAACAACAGTTAAAATCCCCACCCATTATCACATATATTCATTTGAATCAGGCAGTAAAGCAAATACCTTTTTTTAAAAGAAGAAGGATCATCTAAGTCAGGACCATACAGATTGACAAAAACAACTTTTCTGTTACAGATCACTCCTTTAACAATTAAAAATCTACCCTTCGAATCTGACTCAGTATCCTCGTGAATAAATATATTAGATTTAATAAAGATGGACAGGCCTTTAGTTTTACTCTGCGAAGTAGAGTGGAACTGCAAACCTCTCCACCATCCAAAAAAATATATTTTGATCTCCCACCCTGATATGTGTCTCTTGAGCAAAAATTATATCAGTTTGGAATCGGTTAATAGTTTTGTCTTTTTCTCGTTTAATAGGATGATTCCAAGCACATACATTCCAACTTATTACATTAATCCATTTAAATACCATATTATAATTTTATTCTACTTTATACCTGCACAGAGCACATACCAATATGGGATGATCAAAAATGGTGGTGATGAAGAATACAACCACATAGAAAACACCCATGATCCAGAACCACCCAAGAGGAAAAAACTCCTAATTCTAACCCCACCCACCTCCCTGAAAGCCCAAAAAAAAAAGGCAAGCAACCTAGGATAGCATACGAAGCCAGGGACCGCTCTGTCTGTACAGACTCTTGATGCCCAAATTACTGAAGACGAAATTCATAAAGCTACTTTTCCAATGCAATCTGGTAAGGCCCATGGACTTGATGGCTGTCCTGTAGAATGTTATAAAAAAAATTGGAAAATTGCTTTTTCTGGATATATGTTAGAAATGTTTAAGGATTCTTTTGTGAAAGGTGATTTACCCTCTACTTTCTGTGAGGCTTCTATTTCTTTAATTCTTAAAAAGGATAAAGATCCTACTAACTGTGCCTCATATAGACCTATTTCATTATTGAATGTAAATGCTAAGATTCTGTCAAAGATACTGGCCAATCGGTTAGATAATATTTTAAGTAAAATTACTTTAAAGATCAAACAGGCTTTATAAAGGGTCGTTATTCCTTTTCAAATGTTCGGAGACTACTTAACATTATATATTTGTCCTCTTTTAAAACTCCACAATGTGTCGTTTCTTTGGAAGCTGAAAAAGCATTCGATTGAGTCAAAATATTTATTTAATGTTTCAGAGAAATTTGGCTTCGGTGTTAATTTTAATAATTGGTTTGGAATGATATATAAAGCTCCTATTGCTACTGTGGTCAATAACAACTGTAGGTTTCCTTTTTTTCAGATTTCATGGGCGACAAGACAAGGTTGTCCATCAAGTCCTTTGTTATTTAATTTAGTGTTAGAACCCCTTGGTATTGCTCTTCGTGAAGCTAAAAATATTCATAGGATTTTTGTGAATGGACCATTCATAATTTTTCTCTTTACGCTGACTAGTTATTGGTTTATATATCTAATCCCAAAGAATCTATTCCTGCTTTGCTAAAATTATTCAATGAATTTGGAGATTTTTCAGGATATAAAATAAATTTGAGTAAAAGTGAATTGTTTCCTTCAAATGAACCTGCCTCTATATATGATAATACTCCTTTCAAAGTCACAGATTCTTTTAGATATTTAGGTGTTATAATCACTAAAAAATATAAGGATCTTTATAAAGCCAATTTCGTTCCTTTGGTAGACTCTATGAAGTATTTATTTAGTAGATGGAGTCCACTTACATTTTCACTTGTCGGTCATATTCCTATAGTTAAAATGATGATTTTACCAATTCTTTAATATTTATTTCAGAATATCCCTGCTTTTTACTAAGACATTTTTTGATCAGATTGATTCTATTATTTTATCTTTTATTTGGAATAATAAAAGACCAAGAATTAGTAAATGTCACTTACAAAAGTTGAAAAGGGATGGAAGTCTCGCTTTGCTGAATTTAAGAATGTATTACTGGGCTGTTAATGTGCGATATATGTCCTTTTGGTTATATTGGGTTGATAAGAACGATCGGCCAATTTGGGTAGACCTGGAATTGAAAGCTGTGAAACAGTTTTACTTAACCTCGTTATTGGGAGTTGCTTTACCTATACAATTAGCTAAAGTTGCTAATTTAAACCTATACTCTGTGATTAAGCATTCTTTACAAATTTGGCTCCGGTTCCACAATTTTTTTTTAATTTTAATCTTAAAAAAATTAAACTTTGTGGTTTAATTTATCAAAATTACCTTTTTGAGCCTTCTTTGAGTAATCCATTTTTTTTTACTTTTTGATGCATAAAGGTATTAATTCTTTTTTGGATTTATTTAAAGAAGATAGATTGATGTCTTTTGAACAATTAGTTGATAAATATTATCTTTCATACTCACACTTTTTACAATACCTTCAAGTTAGACATTTCTTACAAAAATATTTAAGTAATTTTCCTTGTGTATTGGAGGTTGACATGTTAGATACTATTATGAGTATGAACCCTTCGATGAAGGGTTCTATTGGAAGAATTTATATTTTTTTTATTACAATGGGATAGGTGTTCTTTATTTAAGATTGAACAAGATTGGGAGAAGGAACTCAATTTATCTTTTATGACGGAGGATTGGACACGGATTCTGAAGCTGAACTCTTCTTCGATATGTGCTAGTCATTTAAAATTGTATATCGTTACCATCTGATGAAGGAGAGACTGTCTAAAATATTTCCTAATGTTGATAGTTATTGTGATGGATGTAAAACTGAGACAGCTATGCTGACACACGTGTTTTGCTCTTGTTCTATCCAGGAACAGTTCTGGAAGTCAGTTTTTTTTGACAATTTCTAAAGCACTTAAAATTAATTTACAACTTAACAAATTAACTGTGCTTTTTGGAATAATTCCTCAAAATATCTGGTATCTCTATATCTGACGAACATGTTATTGCATTTGTTACATTGATAGCTCGGAGGGCCATTTTGTTGAAGTGGAAGGATACATCAGCTCCCACTTTGTCACAATGGTTCTCTCAAGTGATGCTATGTCTTAGTTTGGAGAAAATTAGAAGTTGAACCTTTGAACCTTTATTTGATTTTGAGAAAAGATGGGATTCATTTGCTTGTTAATATCATTTGAGTTAATTGGTAGATTTCCTCCACGATCTAATTGTAAATTTTGGTATGTATTTTTTTTTTCTTGCTGGCAGATTGCTGTTTATTTTTTAGAAGCTTTTTGTATGACGCATGGCTCCGGGTTGTACACCTAATGGGGTTTCCCCCCACTTTTTCCTGCTGAGTAGGGTTTCTATTTATTATCAACAAAATTTTTCAATCTAGAAAATAATGTTTTTTTTTCCTTGAGACATTGTAAGTGTTGCTTACTTTGATGTACTCGTGTTATTTTTGAATAATATAATAATAATATAAAGATTTGAAAAGAAAGAAAGAAACTGCCAAGATACAGTCGGCTATGAACCAAGTGCTGATAAATGGGACCAGTGTAGAATTGATGAAGTTCCTGTCTCTTCTTCCATTAATGTTGCCTCCTTATGGCAAAACTAACCCTCTCACTGTGTCAGAATCAGTGATTAAATCCGGCCCCAAACACTGTGCTTTTATCGCTGCACATTGTAACTTGAACCATCTCACTGAGGGTCTGATGGAGACACAACCTCTGCCCTCTGCACATGTGGTCACATCTCCCCTGCTTCTGACATTTCAAATACACTCAGAATGGTTTTCTGATTCAGTCTGAAGGTTATGGTACATTCAGCTCATTGTCAGACCTGACAAACCATGTCTTCGCACAGCTGGTTCCACCTGTTGGTGTGTCCTCTTTCCTCCACCTCCAGGGAAGCTGCATCTCCACACAAACTCCTCACTTGAGATGATTGTCTGTACCCGTGACACAGGAAATCACATCACTGTCACTCTCCTGATACCATCCGGGAAGCGGTACCGCAACATTAAAGCCAGAACCAACAGGCTCCGGGACAGCTTCTTCCACCAGGCCGTCAGACTGATGAACTCACGCTGATCTGAGTGTACTCTATATTACATTGTCTGTTTTATTGATTATAAACTGTTATAAATTACTATGATTGCACGTTGCACATTTAGATGGAGACGTAAAGATTTTTACTCCTGATGGATGTAAGAAATAAAGTCAATTCAATTCAGTTCCTGATTCCGTGTCTGAGCTGCTCGCCTCCGGGTGTCCTCCGTCAACAAGCTTCTTCCTCAGTCACCATCTGTCAGATTATAAAAAACAATTAAAACGATCTATCAGACAGCTCCTGTACCCCTCCACCCCTGAACAGGTTCCCCTGTTACAACTCTCTGCTCAGCCCCTTCCCTATTCCCTTTCCCTTTCAGACTCCCGATGTGCCAGCAGATCCGAATTCACCGTGTGGACATTTCTACCCCACAGGAGGCTGTACAAACCCGTGTCCTTCTCTGATGCACAGCTCAGTGACCCCAATCCCTGTCTGCACTCGCAGCCCATGACGGTGACAGCTGTCCTAGACTCTGTAACTCACAATCTTGTAACACAGAATCTTGTTCACAGCAAGTTTAGACAGTCATTAATATGAAGAGAGAATTGTTGTTTCCTGAAAGGACAGGCGAGCGAAGCTGTCTGATCCAATTCACCAGATGGTCCGGTGTTTACAAGTTAATTTGTGCCGGGACCCACACCCACACCCACTCATAACCCCGACCCACACAGACAGACAGACTGTCCCTTCGCCCCAAACCCCCTGCACAACCACAAGGAACTGATCCACGGCCCGGGCTCGGTCGCAAAGTGAAAACCGGGGCTGAGGAGAGCCCGGAGACAAACACCCCGCTGCCCACTCCACCAACAACACGGCACAGCCGGACACATCTCACAACACCGGATCCGGTCCCGATGAAACCCGAATTTAATTTTGTTGTTCCAGATCGGACCCAACAAAAGGAGTTTTAAAACTGAAGCGCTCCCCCTCACGTGACGTCACATAGCAGACCCCCCTCGCCTGACGTCACCCATGGTCTCCCCGTATCTGCATCTGCTGTCTCGAGCGCGGTGCCTTACGTCACACACGCGCTGCTGTGCTCGAGCTTTTTCGGTTTAACGGCTGAGCTACTGAGCACGAGCCACGACCCCCCTCCCGATCAGTCGACAGAGGAATTGAATTGATTGCAGAGCTGCGCTATTCCCATTGGTGCGAAGCGATGTCAATCACTGGTTACACCCAATAGTGGAGGCGGACCAGCCGAGAGGGCGTTACCCCGTTAAAGCGGAATAAAATCTTAAAGTAAATGTTCCGCTTTCTGATTTATTTCCATTTCCCTCCGAGGGAAGTTGGGGCGTTTGTGAAGCGTCTCCTGCGGCCGGAGTCTGATGTATCGCTGAGAGGTAGGAGGAGACCGCTCGGCCCGTCGGTTTGATGCCGGTTCCCCGGGGAGGGAGAGGGGGATTTTATTGAAAGGATGAAGACGGTGAGAGAGGGGGCGGACAGGATGTTTGTCCCGGTGGGGACAGGAGGGGCTCATCTGTGGAAATGTCTGAGCCCACGGTGGTGGCGATTCACCACATTGGGGGGCAAACACCGGCAGACTGTTGCCCTGCAAGCGGGGCCAATGGTCCGGGCAAAGTGGGGATGGGAGCGGTGTTGGGGGCTCCGGGTCTTATTGAATGACAGGACTGTTTGGAGGGGCCGAGTGGCCTTCTCCAGTTCCTGGTCTCTGTGTGTTTAAATACAAGGAATAACCAGACCCTTCCCGGGCCTGCAAGATGTCCCAGTCGGTGTTGTAGGGACTAATGCTTTGAACCCAGTTGTTCCCAAGCTGTGTCAACGATTTGGCTGAGAGACCAAATCCAACATTTCCAAATCTGTTACTGACACAAAATGTATGTTCATAGAAACATAGAATACCTACAACACAATTCAGACCCTTCAGCCCACAAAGCTGTGCCGAACATGTCCTTACCTTAAAATTACCTAGGGTTACCCATAGCCCTCTATCTCTATAAGCTCCATGTACCTATCCGAAAGTCTCTTAAAAGACCCTTTCATATCCGCCTCCACCACCATTGCCGGCAGCCCATTCCACGCACTCACCACTCTCTGAGTAAAAAACTTACCCCTGACATCTCCTCTGTACCTACTCCCCAGCACCTTAAACCTGTGTCCTCTTGTGACAGCCATTTCAGCCCTGGGGAAAAAGCCTCTGACTATCCACACGATCATCTTGTACAGCTCTATCAGGTCACCTCTCAATCCTCCAGCTTGAACTCCATCTGTCACTTCTCAGCCAAGTTTTGCATCCTATCAATATCCCGCTGTAAGCTCTGACAGCCCTCCACACTATCCACAACACCCCCAACCTTTGTGTTATCAGTAAATTTACTAACCTACCACTTCCTCATCCAGGGCATTTATATAAAGAGTAGGGGTCCCGGAACAGATTCCTGAGTCACACCACTGGTGACCAACCTCCATGCAGAATATGACCCGTCTACAACCACTCTTTGCCTTCTGTGGGCAAGCCAGTTCTGGATCCACAAACCAATGTCCCCTTGAATCCCATGCCTCTTTACTTTCTCAATAAGCCTTGCATGGTCTACCTTGTTAAAGATCATCTGAAATCCAAGCCAACATCCACTGCCTCTGCTTTATCTATACTGCCTGCTATTTCCTCAAAGTATTCCAAGAGATTTGTCAGACATAATTTCCCCTAAAGGACTCCTGCTGACTTTGGCCTACTTCATCAGGCGTCCCCAATTACAGTACCCAAAAAAACTCACCCTTAATACACACAAACACCTTCCTGACCACTGAGATCAGCCTAACGGTCCTATAATTTTCTTTCTTCTGCCTCCCTGTCTTAAAGAGTGGAGTGACATTTGTACTTTCCAATCCACCAGAACCGTTCCAAAATGTAGTGATTCTTGATACATCATTACTCATTACTTTAAGAGAAAACTAAGGGGGAAATTATTTGATCAGAGGCGGGGAGAGTGTGCAACCAGCTGCCAGAGCAAGTGGCAGGGACGATTTCAACCTTTAAGAGAGGTTTGCTTTGGTCCATGGATGAGAAGGATATGGAGGGCTATGGTCCAGGTGGAAGTTGTTGGAACTCGGCAGATTAATGCTTTGGCACGGACTAGATTGGCCGAATGGCATTTTCCTGTGTTGTGGTGTTCTATGACTCTAATGCCTTCACAATCTCTTCAGCTACCTCTTTCTGAACCCTGGGGTGTTCACGTTCTGGTCCAGGAGTCTTATCTACATTCAGGCCTTTTAGCTTCCAAAACACCTTCTCTCCTTGGTAAAAGCATGTATCCTCACTTCTGCCCCACATACTCCCGAATGTTTGGCATTTATGTAATAAATTTAATGACACAATTGTAGTGTGTGACTTCAGTCTGCAGGAGAATTGGGAAAGTCAGACTTGTGTGAGATCGCAAGGAGGGACTGCATTGAATGCATACAAAATGGCTTTTTAGAGCAGCTGATGTTTGAGCCTACTCGGGGAACTGCTATCTTAGATTGCATGTTGTGTAAGATGTGGTTAATGTAA
Organism: Mobula hypostoma; assembly: GCF_963921235.1. Classification (NCBI taxonomy): domain Eukaryota; kingdom Metazoa; phylum Chordata; class Chondrichthyes; order Myliobatiformes; family Myliobatidae; genus Mobula; species Mobula hypostoma. The sequence continues at coordinate 41,366 of NW_026948252.1, read as the reverse complement.
AGGAATCATTAGAAGGCAGTGATCATAATATGATTGAATTCCTACTGCAATTTCTGAGGGAGAAGCATAGGTCACATGCATAGTATCACAATGGAACAAAGGGAATTACAGAGGCATGAGAGAGGTGATTCCCCAGGTGGATTGGAGAAGGATACTGGTGGGGATGACACCAGAGCAGAAATGGCTGACGTTTCTGAGAACAGTTCATAATGTACTGAACAGATATGTCCCGCAGAAATAGTTCTCAAACAGCGGGGCTAGGCTACCGTGGCTGACAAAGGGAGTTAAGGACTGTATAAAAGTGAAGGAAAGTGCATATAAGGTAGCAAAAGTGAGTAGGAAGTTAGATAATTGGGTAGCTTTTAAAATCCAAAACAGGCAATGAAAAAAAGCTATTTGAAGAGAGCAAACTAGACAATAATATAAACCATTATAATAGTGGTCTCGGCCTGAAACATCGACTGCACCTCTTCCTAGAGATGCTGCCTGGCCTGCTGCATTCACTAGCAACTTTTATGTGTATTGCTTGAATTTCCAGCATCTGCAGAATTCCTGTTGTTAATAGTGAATTATTATCTGATTGGGGAGAAGGTTCAAACAACAGAAGTACAGAAGGAAATATGAGTCCTTGGGGCAAGACTCCCAGAAGGTTAATTTACAGGTTGAGTCTGTGGTAAAGAAGGCAAATGCAATGCTGGCATTTAAAGTGAAGTAGAAAATATAAGCAAGGAGATAATGCTGATAATTTATAAGGCACAACTTAGGCTGCACTTAGAATATTTTGGACCCATATCTCAGAAAAGGTGTGTTGTTATTGGAGAGAGTCCAGAGGATACTGAAGAAGATGATTCCGGAAATGAAGGGGTTAAGATATGAGAAGCATTTGCCAGCCTTGGGCCTGTACTCCTGCACTGACTTATGTTTAATAAATGCAGATGATGGGTGGTAAATCTCACTGAAACCCACCGAATGTGGAAAGGTCTGGAAAGGGTGGATGAGGAAAGGACTTTTAGTATGGTGTTTGTAGCCATAACAGAGGGCACAGCCTCAAAACTGAGGAGTGACCTATTAGAGTAGTTAATGAGGATTTTATTTAGTCAGAGAGCAGTGAATCTGTGGAATTCTCTGACACAGACGGCAGTGGGGGCCAAGTCTGTGGCTACATTTAAGGCAGAAGCTAATAGTTTGCTGATCAGTCAGGGCATTACAGGATATGCCGAGGAGGCAGGTGCATGGGGCTGAGTGAGAACTGGGATCAGCCATGATAGAACAGCGGAGCAGACTTGATGGGCCTGAATGGCCTAATTCTGCTCCTGTGTCTTATGGTCTTATACTGCTCGTGTTTTACACAGTGAAGACTGACACAAAATACTCATTATGCTCGGCCGCTATTTCTTTGCTTTATTACTGACTCTCCAGCATCATCTTCCAGTGGTACAATATCAACTCTTCCCTCTCTTTTACTCTTTATAGATCTGAACAAAAAACCTGCCAAACAGAGCTCAATAGTTAACAAATACAACAAAGGCAATAAACACTTTCATCAATACTGACATTGACTTTTTTAATGAAAATATCTTGGTCCCATTTCAATCATTAAAATTTACAAAGATAAATAAGAACTTTAGAAAAGACTATTTATATTCAAACCCACTTAGATTAACACTACCTTGGACAGAAGGGAGGAGAGAAGTAACACACATGAAAAAAAAATCACACAACAGTCAAATAAAACTTCTAAGTATATATTTTCATCAAAAATGAACAGGATTCAGCACTCCAGGTGTGTATATGAAATCGTGATAAGAAATACAGATGACAAAACTTCAATGAGAGACGAACTCAGAAAAATGAATCACCACTATGGAAGAAAACATTAACCAGTGGAATGAGTATGACCCTCCATGGGAGACATCCCAACGATCTGAGCAGACGAGATGGTGACAAGGAAGCATCGAGCACCTGACTGAGAGTTGGAGACCTCTTCCCAGAAACAGAGGGGTTCCTTGCAGAAATACAGGACAAGGTGGTTAACAAAAAGAAAGAAAAAAAATCGAAAATACATGAAATATAAACAAACAAGGCAATAAGTGCAGAAAATGCTAAGAGAAACCAGACTCAATCCAAAACATGCCAGGATCCTGCAGAAGTTTAACTCAATCTGATTACTTACAGAGGTACAATAAAGTGGCAGATATCATTCACTAAAATTTTGCTTTAAAGTACAAACTCATGAATGTCCTCCATCACTTCATAAAGGTACCATAAATTCAAGCCTGATCCAGTTTTAGAGTCAAAATCTTACAAATCATATGATAATAAATACATTACTTCAGATAGGACCAACCATAAAACCATCCAGATATAATATTATAGGATAAACAAGCAGGAACAATTCACTCAATAGATATAATCATTCCCAACACACATATGTTCCTCGACCAGAGGAGCACCTCACCACAGGTATTGTTTGTGTCATCAGTCACACAACGGAAAGATTTTCTCGGTCAATCAGCTTCCAAACGTTGCTACTCTGTCATTCGTTGCCATGCCCCGCTGTTGATTCCCTTCTCCTCATCATACGTTCTTACCCTGACCATCATCCAGAGCCCCAAACTCTGCCCTGTGCAGACCTGCCTTTGGTTTCTGACCCTGCTTCATTGAACATCCAACTAATAGTTTCCCATTCTGCTTTCAGTCTTTAGAGGACAGTGGTGTTTTCTAACAACCCTTCTGAAGCAGAGAAAATGACCCATAATGTGGAAATGAGTCATGAGTAAGGAGGTTAATAACCAATGTCATTCTTCCTCAGGCCAGAGATTATAGGGACGAAGAACATCTCAGACAGAACTGCAGTCAGCTCCACTTCTTCAGACTGCAGAGAATGCAAGGGAAACCTCTTCACCCACAGAGTGGTGACTGTTTGGAACCAATCACCAGTGGGAGAGTGAGAGATGAACAACAGGGCAGGATTTAAAAGGACTGCCGTGGAACTGAATCACTGGCAGGGTCCAGCCAGCCTGAGCTGATTCTCTGCTGTAAACTAGGTGTGTTATAAATTCACTAAGTACCAGAGACAGAGTTTAAAATAGAAATGACTTTTTGTCTCAGATCCAGAATTTTAAACTCCAGTCCCATTAAAGGTGAATATGCAGCAGAAGAAACTCCTCCCATGCCCAGTGACCAGGGTGCAGAACTGGGTGTGGTGACCAGCAGCAATAATTGCAGAGTTCAGCACCGATAGTCATTCTCGAAATTGTATTCAGCAATGGTGATGGACAAATATCCAGCAAGCAGCTTATTGAAACTTTCTCCCCAGTGTGAACCCGGCAGTGTGTCACAAGTGTAACATGCTGTAGGTTTCACTGCTAATGTAACGGCCTCTCTGTAATATTTCAGTGCTGAGGTAATGGTTTCTCTGAAGCAGCCCTATTTAGATAATGACTAGAGATAACAGGGTTTTGGAGTGCAGGGCTATCCAATGAAAAAAATGTTCTTTCTTATGAGTCTGGAAGAGAGATTTTCATGGTCTTTTGCTGGGGAGAGATGAGAAGGCACGAATGGTGAGAGTGGGCCCTTTTTCTTTTTTTTTTGTTTACTTTACTAACCCTATAGTCAAAGTAAGTATTATAAAGAGCAATCGTTTAATCACATATTGTGTACCATTTGTTATTTTGGGATACTGATTTGTAACAGGGGACACATCACGCAGCATCCACCCAAACGAGATTTCGTAACTTGCCCGGGCTGGGAGGCTATCAACCCTTATATTAAGCTGCTAGCTGAAGCGAGAGTTACATAAGCTTAGATGGCTGAGTGAATCGCTTCCCACATCCACAACAGGTGAACGGCCTCTCCCCAGTGTGAACTCAATGATGCACATTTGATTGATTTGGCTGAAAGAATCTCTCCCCAGAGATTGAGCAGGTGATCGGCCTCTACCTAGTGTGAACTCGCTGGTGTTTATGTAGTTGGGATGACCAAGTGAATCCCTTCCCACACACAGAGCAGGTGAATGGCCTCTCCCCTGTGTGAACTCGCTGGTGTCTCTGTAGTTGAGATAACCGAGTGAATCCCTTCCCACATACTGAGCAGATGAACGACCGCTCCCCAGTGTGAACGAACCGGTGTTCTTGAAGGTGGGATGACTGAAAGAATCCTTTCCCACAGTCTGAACAGGTGAATGGCCTCTCCCCAGTGTGAACTCGCTGATGTACCTTCAGTTGAGATGAGAAAATGAATCCTTTCCCACAGACTGAGCAGGTAAATGGCCATTTCCCTATGTGGGCTGACTGGTGTCTCAGTAGCTGAGATGATAAAGTGAATCCCTTCCCACACAATGAGCAGGTGAACGGACTCTCCCCAGTGTGAACTCCCTGATGTACCTTCAGTTTAGATGAGCAAGTGAATCCCTTCCCACAGTCCGAGCAGGTGAATGGCCACTCTCCAGTGTGAACTGACTGGTGTCTCAGTAGATGAAATGACTCAGTGAATCCCTTCCCACAGTCCGAGGTGAATGGCCTCTCCCCGGTGTGAACACTCTGATGTACCTTCAATTTAGATGACTGAGTGAATCCCTTCCCACAGTCTGAGCAAATGAACGGCCTCTCCCCAGTGTGAACTCGCTGATGTACCTTGAGTTGAGATGAGCAAGTGAATCCCTTCCCACAGTCTGAGCATGAACTCGCCGATGTACCTTCAGTTTAGATGACCAAGTGAATCCCTTCCCACAGTGAGCAGGTGAACGGCCTCTCCCCAGTATGAACTCGCTGGTGTGCCACTAGGGTGGATGACTGAGTGAATCCCTTCCCGCAGTCTGAGCAGGTGAACGGCCTCTCTCCAGTGTGAGCTCTCTGATGTACCTTCAGTTCAGATAACCAAGTGTATCTTTTCCCACAGTCTGAGCAGGTGAATGGCCGCTCCCCGGTGTGGACTCGCTGGTGAGCCATTAGGTCAGATGACCGAGTGAATCCTTCCCCACAAATTCAGCAGATGACCAGCCTCTGCCCAGTGTGAACTGACTGGTGTGTCCACAGGTGGGAAGACTGACTGAATTCCTTCTCACACACAGAACAGGTAAATGGCCTTGTCCCAGTGTGAACTTGCTGATGTACCTTCAGTTGAGATGACCGACTGAATCCATTCCCACTGTCTGAGCAGATGAATGGGATCTCTCCTGTGTAAAATGACGGGTGTGCCAGTCGGTCAGATGATCGAGTGAATCCCTCCCCACAGTCTGAGCAGGAAGGATGATCGAGTGAATCCCTTGCTCCACTTCTTAAATATCTGGACAGAGACAGAAAAACTGGTGTGTTGTGTTCGAGATTTCCGTAGACAAATTCCTTGTCATTTTTAACCTGTAAAAAGATGTACAAAATCGTCAATGGGTTTAGGACAACACTGCAGATGAGATCACTTGAATCATCAAGGTGCAATCTGGAATCACACCGTTACAGTGAGGTTCAACCCAAGTTGGAGAGAAATCATCTTCTAACTGGGCACAGTGCTGGCATCTGGAATGACCATCAAATTCTTTGATGATTTTCCTGTCTCTATAAGAATGGGGCATTTCTGCCATCTCCAATCTGTGTCCTGGCTCAGTTTGACTCTCTCCATTGGTATTATTCCCTGTTCCCACTGAGCTGCCCCACAGTAACTGAAACAATCAAATGCAAATTAGCTGGCAGCGCACTCCACGCACCCACCACTCTCTGTGTAAAAAAAACTTACCCCTGACATCCCCTCGGTATCTATTTCCAAGCACCTTAAAACTATGCCCCCTCGTGTTAGCCATTTCAGCCCTGGGAAAAACGTCTGGCTATCCACACGATCAATGCCCCTCATCATCTTATACACCTAAAAAAGGCTCTAAACATAAACAAGGAAATTATACATTGCTTTGAGGATTTTCCAGAAGTATACAGAATTATGAGGGTACAGATAGGGTAAATGCAAGCAGTTTCTTCCACAAAGGTTGGGTGGGATGACAACCAGAGGTCAAGCGTAAGTGCGGAAGGTGAAAATTTAATGGATCAAGTGGAAAAGCTCTTTACTGAAATGGTCGTGAGAGTGTGGAATGAGATGTCAGCACAAGTGGTGAATATGAGCTCGATTTCACCATTTCGAAGGCGTTTGGATGGGAGCCTGGATGGTTGGGGTATGGAGGGCGATGGTCCCGGTGCAGGTAGATGCATTAGACAACTTAAATGTTTTTTTGGCATTGACTAGATGGGCCAAATGGCCTGTTTCCATACTGAACTTCTCCATGTTTCTATGACAGAGAAGCTGGCCAAACTTGTTTGGAAGGGAAAATGTAGGAGTGACAACGGAGCAGCAATGGTTGGAGTTTCTGGGAGCAATTCGGGAGCTGAGTGATCGATACATCCCAAAGAAGTGGAAGCATTGGAAAGGCAGGAGGACACAACCGTGGCTGAAATGAGAAGCCAAAGCCAACATAAAAGCCAAAGAGAAGGCAAAATAATGAGCAAAAACTATTGGGAAGCTTTTAGAAACCAACAGAAGATGACTAAAAAAAAAGTCGGATGAGCTCAGGGCGTGGAATTATGATATTGTAGTCATTAATGAGTCTTAGTAGCTCCGAACGGTCTGAGGCATTTAGAGGAACAAAATATCCCGGCCCTCAATATCTCTTGAAAACCAAGGTACCCTGCACCAGTTACCTTTCAACTTTTATTTTGGCAGGCACATACAAACCTACAATTCAAAATTTCACTTGTGAAGGCCTCCCACTTACCAAGTACTTCTTTGCCAGAAAACAGCCTGTCCCAAACCACACTTGTCACATCCTTTCTGATACCATCAAAATTGACCTCTCTCCAATTTAGAATCTCAACCCGTGGTCCAAACCTCTCTTTTCCATATTTACTTTGAATTTCATGGCATTATGATCACTAATTTCTGTCGCCAGCCCTGGATCATTTCCTCACAGCTTATTGCACACTTCTACGTTAGGAATTCTACGTACTGATTAAGGGCACATTTGACAAACTCTACCCCATCTAGTCCTTTTACTGTATGGGAGTCCCAGTCAATATATGGAAAGTTAACATCACTTACTGAATCAACCTTTGTTTCTTGGCATGGTCTGCGATCTCTCTACAAATTTGTTCCTCTAAATCCCTCAGACTGTTGGGTGCAACCAAGTCCCAATAATTGCTACAATATCATAATTCCCTGTCCTGAGCTCATCTGGCTTTCCTACAATGCTTCTTGCATTGTGATATACACAGCTCAGCTCATTCATCGCACCATGCTCAAACATTTGATTGCTGACTCTGTCTGAGGTCTGAACAACATCTGACTGGTGTCAAGAAAACAAACTCTCCCTCATTGTCACAAAAACAAAGGAGCTGATTGTGGATGACAGGAGGAATGGGGACAGGCTGACCCCTATTGACATCAATGGATCTGGGGTTGAGAGGGTGAACAGCTTTAAGTTCCTTGGCAGAAACATCACTAAGGAACTCACATAGTCTCTACATACTGGCTGTGTTGTGAAAAGAGCACAACAGCTCCTCTTTCACTTCAAATGGTTGAAGACGTTTGGGATGGAGCCCCAAATCCTAAGAACTTTTTACTGGGATACAACTGAGAACATCCTGACTGGCTGCATCACAGCCTGGTCTGGGAACTGTACTTCCCTCAATCGCAGGAACCTGCAGAGAGCGGTGCGGACAGCCCAGCGTGTCTGTAGATGTGAACTTCCCACTATTCAGGACATGTGCAGTGACAGGTGTGTAGAAAAGGCCCAAAGGATATTGGGGACCCAATCACCACAACCACAAACTGTTCCTGCTGCTACCATCCAGGAAACGGTACCACAGCAAAAGGACAAACAGGCTCTGGGGCATCATCTTCTACCAGGCCATCAGACTGATTAATTCATGCTGATACAATTGCATTTCTGTGTTATATTGACTGTCCTATGTACAAACTATTTATAATATATTACACATTGCACATTTAGACAGAGACATAACATAAAGATTTCTACTCCTCATGTATATGAAGGATGTATGTAATAAAGTCAATTCAATTCACCCTCTCCACTATCTGTTCTGTCATTCCGGCTCCCATTCCCCCAACAACTTATTTTAACCACATCACCCCTCCTCCCACACTAGCTCTAGCAAGCCTTACCATTAGGATATTAGTCCCCTCTTGTTCTGTTCCCCTAACTAACGATTCCCCTCTCACCCCTTTGACCAAGGCCAGCCTAGAGAGGAGAGAAGGGCAGGAACGTCAGTCTAATTTTCGAGCTGATAGAGAAACAAGGGATCCTGAACCCATGTCTGGCATACCGATCCTGTTTGAGGGCAGTGATGAGGAGTGGGCACCCACTATACAACCCCCCCACCGCCGCTTAATGCCTACTGCTCAAATGCTTACCAATTAAGTTAGCCAACATGATTAAATCTTATAATATGGATTGGCCTGACAATGACCAAAATTGAATGTGATGAGCTTTAACATATTATTGAGACCCGGGTTTCGAATCCCAATCAACCCCCAAGAGAACTAATATTAAAGCTGAATATTTTCAGCGGGTAGAAGGACACGAGCGGGCTTTATCTGGGGATCAGAAATACGAACAAAAACCTACCAAGGGACAGGTGGGGACAACAACCTGTTTAGAAATTGACAAGCAAGGATACTTCCTACCATGAGTACAACCCCTCAGGAAGACCCCAACGTAATATTGCAAGTTGCTGGAATTCCAATTCTATTTATGATTGATACCGGGGCAATGACAACCACTCTCCATCAGGAAATAGTATTGGAAAAGAGATTCCAGCTATCAGACGCTACAATCACTCTGTCTGGGTTCGAAGGCACGGAACGTACATATTCACGTACCCAGCCACTGCAGGTAGATTTCCATGGGAACTAGTGTGAGGTTTCATTTACAGTCACCACCAGTCGGGGGTGTAATCTAGCAGGGAGAGACTTGCTCTGTCCATTGGAAGTCGAGATTTCCAACACCCCAGTGGTGGGCACTTTGCGTTTGAACCCTTTCTGCCAGCGGCCGACCCTCATGTGACTCTGTGCTATGACCCTGTGGGGTGCTCAGCTGAGGAAAGCCAATACTATGCACCCTTCGAGGGACAGAAGTTCCCAGTCACGGTGATTGGAGAGGCTATAGGAAGAGAGGGCAGTGCATTACTGGCCGAAGTTCTGGATTTCCTTTGGCGACAGACAGGACTGGTGGTTCCCCATATCACCATTAGGGTTTACCCTGGGTCAAGCCAAAAAGCCTGGGTTCCTTGCCTACACCTTAATGAAACAAGCCTCCAGCACCAAGGGAGACTGGCAAGAATTGGTCGTGGGCCAACTCCGATACTGGAAGGAGTCTGAGGTGAGGACGGGACATCTGGCAAGACAGTCTTTTAATATTGACCGAATTCAAGCTGTTGTACCACATCTCTGGGCAATTTCAGGTCATGAAGTCGGCAGCATCAACTGCACCCCTGTCCAGATCACCGTGGAGGGAGGACAGACTCTAGTAATGCCACCTTTGTAAACAATTTACTCACCGCTCTGCAGCTACCTCGAGTTTTGACTATTATTAAATGTGTGGCCCACACCCACATGTTCGACCGGGTCACTAAAGGCAATGCTTTAGCAGATTAGCCAGCGAAAAGTGTGGCACAATTCTTGGTAGTTGTAGTTCCCTCGGGTTCCCGTCATGCAACCTTCTGTGACTTAAGCAGAAAACAACAGGAATTCTGCAGATGCTGGAAATTCAAGCAACACACATCAAAGTTGCTGGTGAACGCAGCAGGCCAGGCAGCATCTATAGGAAGAGGCACAGTCGACGTTTCAGGCCGAGACCCTTCGTCAGGACTAACTGAAGGAAGAGCTAGTAAGAGATTTGAAAGTTGGAGGGGGAGGGGGAGATCCAAAATGATAGGAGAAGACAGGAGGTGGAGGGATAGAGCCAAGAGCTGGACAGGTGATTGGCAAAAGGGATACGAGAGGATCATGGGACAGGAGGTCCGGGAAGAAAGACAAGGCGGGGGGGAGGTGGGAACCAGAGGATGGGCAAGAGGTATATTCAGAGGGACAGAGGAAGAAAAAGGAGAGTGAGAGAAAGAATGTGTGTATAAAAATAAGTAACAGATGGGGTACAAGGGGGAGGTGGGGCCTTAGCGTAAGTTAGAGAAGTCGATGTTCATGCCGGTTTATGTGACCAGAGTCCTTCTTTTTTGCTTTCAAGAAAAAGGTCTGAATGTTGTCCACTGATTATCCGTGTTGCTTCAAATTGTCCCTGGATGGATGGACACCACTCTCTAGTTTCAACACTTCATGTCCCTCACTCTTCCCCGAGGATCCCTACCAACCTCATCGATTGCCATCTGCAACATTGTTCATTCCGTTCAGGAGGCTGAAACACTCGGTAACCTCTCGAAAGCATCACATAGAGTAGACTAGAAACACATACATGCTGTTATATAATCCAACATGTTAACGCCAGAAACATGCAAGGGTTGCGCCAGACAGAGAACACATTGAATAACAAGCAATGTTGCTGTTCAAACACATTGAAAGATTCAATGTTATAACACACCACAAACTATTAAACTTACTCAGAACATACAACCCGTCAATGGGATACTCAACTCGGAGCCATAAAATTGACAAGTAAATCTAACACTGCAGACCTACAAACCTACTGATGTATCATTAGACTAATGACCATCTCAGAATCACGTCGTGAGAGCAATGACGGCTTGATGTTTATAAGAGTAATTCGTTCCAGATGTTTGTATTTGCAAGGATTTAAAACTCTTGGCGTTTAAAGCACTTTATCTGAGTGCAGATTTTCAGAGTCATTGATAACCTGAACATTATGGTCACCAGGTTTTTAATTCAACTTCATTATTAAAATGCAGCGAGGCATCAATGGCTCAAAAACATTGACTCGCAGCCTCCGTCACGATGCCTCACAAAAAATAATACTAAAAGCGACACAGACAAACTGTGAGAGGATCTCCGCAGGTCAGGCAGCTTCTATGGGAATGAATAAACAGCCTAAGTGTCGGGCCGAGATCCTTCTTCAGGAGCGGGAACGAAATACTGAGACGCCAGAGTGTAAAAGTAACGGAGGGGGAGAAGGATACCTGGATGGTGGAGGCTACCCAGACAACGTATAGGGTGTTTCTCCTCCACCCTGAAGGTGGTCTCATCGTGGAACAAGAGGAAGCTGAGGAATGACATGTCAGAACAGGAATAGGAATCGGAATTAAAATGTTGGGACTGCGGGAAGATCTGTTTTTGGTGGATGGAGCTGAGCTGCTCGACGAAATGGTCTCCCGATTAACGATGGGTTGCCAATGTAGGGAAGGCGTCTTCGGGAGCATTGGCCACACAGACTACCGCAGTGCATTGGTAGGTAAATAATTGCCTCGCCTGGAAGGGCTGTTTGGGGACAAAGACTGGTGGTGAGGTAAGAGGTGGATGGGCAGGTGTAGCACTGTGGCCGCCTGCAGGGATAAGCGCCGGGAGGGAGATGAATGGTGAGGGACGGAAGAGAAACGGAATAACGGAGGAAGCGATCCCCGTGAAAAGTGGAGAGTAGTTGCGGGGGTCGGTGATGGGGAGGTAAACCTAAGTTTGTTTGTACGATCTCTTTGGAGATGGTGGAAGTTGCAAATTATGTTTTTTGGGTGCGGAATGGGTTACGGTCGGAAACTTTGTCACATGGTGTGGGCAGAATTATCTGCGGCTTAATGTGAAAAAGACTAAGGAGCTGGTGGTAGACCTGAGGAGAACTAAGGTACCGGTAACCCCTGTTTCCATCCAGGGGGTCAGTGTGGACATGGTGGAGGATTACAAATACCTGGGGATACGAATTGACAATAAACTGGACTAGTCAAAGAACACTGAGGCTGTCTACAAGAAGGGTCAGAGCCGTCTCTATTTCCTGAGAGACTAAGGTCCTTTAACATCTGTCGGACGATGCTGAGGATGTTCTACGAGTCTGTGGTGGCCAGTGCTATCATGTTTGCTGTTGTGTGCTGGGGCAGCAGGCTGAGGGCAGCAGACACCAGCAGAATCAACAAACTCATTCGTAAGGCCAGGGATGTTGTGGGGATGGAACTGGACTCTATGATGGTGGTGTCTGAAAAGAGGATGCTGTCCAAGTTGCATGCCATCTTGGACAATGTCTCCCATCCACTACATAATGGACTGGGTGGACACAGGCGTCCATTCAGCCAGAGACTCATTCCACCGAGATGCAACACTGAGCGTCATGGGAAGTCATTCCTGCCAGTGGCTATCAAAATTTCCAACTCCTCCTTTGGAGGATCAGACACCCTGAGCCAATAGGCTGGTCCTGGACTTATTTCCTGGCATAAGTTACATATTATTATTTATTTATTTATGGTTTATATTGCTACAGTTATACTCTGTTCTTGGTTAGTGCAACTGCAACGAAACCGAATTCCCCCCGGGATCAATAAACTGTGACTATGACTATAATATTTTAGGATTTGCAGGAAACATAAGGACTATGGGGTATCTACCACATAATAGTAATAATAATAATAATAATAATAATAATAATCAGCATTAGTCTTGGCCCAAAATTCTAAAAGTAATCAACTGCACTCACCATTCATGTTTTCAGAGAAGCACAATCCGTTTGCTGTTGTGATTGGTGACGAAAACAGCAATGATTTTCTGGATGTCAAGTGCTTTGATCCTCTGGCTGTTTATGGCCAACAGGTCCAAGTTGCAGTTCCGAGCATCGCCGCTGTTACACCTTATGCAGTTTCTGAGACGTCTGAGGCAAGAGAAACTCCGTTTGCGTGAGTCAGATGTCACAGGTAGAGTTCTGTAAACTGATGGGTGTAACAACAGTTCTTTTCTTTGGGTTTCGCCCACACTCCGACGGCCAGACCGAATGAACCAACCAAGATACGTGGCCTTTGAAAGATCTGCTGAATGATATGACCAGTTGATGTGCGCAGAGTTCGCCCTCAACACCTTCCAACTTTCGGCGCAGGGAATTTCACCGTTTAAGTGCCAGTTTGGTTATCCACCGCCTCTCTTTTTAGAATAAAAATCCAAGGTTAGGTTCTCCGCGGCCGAAGATCTCCTCCAACGCTACAAGCACAAAATGCTTACGGGAAGAGCGATTTTGCTTACTTCCCGGAGAAGAGAGACAAGGACTAACTGAAGGAGAAGTCAGGGACTGGTTTATAAGTCTGAGACTGGTGGCGTGCCGTAGGGTGAGGTGTTGGCTCCTTTGTTGTATGCAATCTATGTCAATGATTTGGATAATAGTGTGGGTAACCGGATCAGCAAATTTGCGGATGACACCAAGTTTGGGGTGCAGTGGACAGCGCGGAAGTCTATCATATCTTGCAGCGGCATTGGGATCAACTGGAAAATTGGGCTGAAAAAATAATGTCAAGTGAAATTTAATGCAGAATAATGCACTTCGGTAGAACCATCCAGGGTAGATCTCCCACGGTGAACGGTATGGTACTGAAGATTGTGATAAGACGAAGGGATCTCGGAACACAGGTAAGTAATTAGTTGAAAATAGCGTCACATGTAGATAGGGTCGTAAAGAAAGCTTTTGCCACTTTACCCTTCATAAATCAATGTATTGAGTACTGAAGATGGGATGTTACGTTGAAGTTGTGTAACAAGAGTTTGAATCAAAATTTGGTGTATTGAGTGCAGAAAAGATGTAAACAAAGATTAACAGTGCAGCGAAAATGCTCAATGATCTTGCTGGGTCTGGTGGACCAGAGTTATGGGGATCAAATGAATAGGACAGGATTGTATTCTTTAGAACGTAGAAGAGTGGGAGGAGATTTGATAGAAGTATACGCAATTATGTGTGGTTTGACAAGGTGAATGCGGATTCCTGTCACAGTATGTGGACAAGCCGACTAGGGGGAATGCCATACTAAATCTAGGACTAGGTAATGAACCGGGTCAGGTCACAGTTCTCTCAGTGGGTGAGCACCTGGTGGACAGTGACCACCGCTCCCTGGACTTTAGCATTGTCATCGAAAAGGATAGAATCAGAAAGGACAGGGACATTTTTAATTGGGGAAAGTCAAATTATGAGGCTATAAGGGTACAACTTCTGGGTGTGAATTGGGATGATGTTTCTGCAGGGAAATGTACTATGGACATGTGGTCGATGTTTAGAGATCTCTTGCAGGATGTTAGGGATACATTTGTCCCGGTGAGGAAGATAAAGAATGGTAGGGTGAAGGAACCATGGGTGACAAGTGAGGTGGAAAATCTAGTCAGGTGGAAGAAGGCAGCATACATGAGGTTTAGGAAGCACTGATCAGATGGGTCTATTGAGGAATGTAGGGAGGCAGAAAGGAGCTTAAGAAGGGGCTGAGAAGAGCAAGAAGGGGGCATGAGGAGGCCTTGGCGAGCAGGGTAAAGGAAAACCCCAAGGCATTCTTCAATTATGTGAAGAAAAAAAGGATGACAGGAGTGAAGGTAGGACCGATTAGAAATAAAGGTGGGAAGATGTGCCTGGAGGCTGTGGAAGTGAGCTAGGTCCTCAATGGATACTTCTCTTCGGTATTCACCAATGAGAGGGAACTTGATTATGGTGAGGACAATATGAGTGAGGTTGATGTTCTGGAGCATGTTGATATTAAGGGAGAGGAGGTGTTGAAGTTGCTAAAATACATTAGGACAGATAAGCCCCCGGGATCTGACGGAATATTCCCCAGCTGCTCCATGAGGCGAGAGAAGAGATTGCTGAGCCTCTGGTTAGGATCATTACGTCCTGGTTGTCCACAGGAATGGTACCAGAGGATTGGAGGGAGGCGAATGTTGTCCCTTGTTCAAAAAAGGTAGTAGGGATAGTCCGGGTAATTATAGACCAGTGAGCCTTACGTCTGTGTTGGGAAAGCTGTTGGAAGAGATTCTTAGATATAGGATCTCTGCGCATTTAGAGAATCATAGTCTGATCAGGGACAGTCAGCATGGCTTTGTGAAGGGCAGATCGTGACTAACAAGCCTCATAGAGTTCTTCGAAGAGGTCACCAGGCATATAGATGAGGGTAGTGCAGTGGATGTGATCTATATGGATTTTATTAAGGCAATTGACAAGTTTCCACACGGTAGGCTTATTCAGAAAGTCAAAGACATGGGATCCAAAGAAATTTGGCCAGGTGGATTCAGAATTGGCTTGCCTGCAGAAGACAGAGGGTGGTGGTGGAGGGAGTACATTCAGATTGGAGGCTTGTGACTAGTGGTGTCCCACAAGGATCTGTTCTGGAACCTCTACTTTTTGTGATTTTTATTAACGACCTGGATGTGGATGTAGAAAGGGTAGGTTCGCAAGTTTGCAGACGACACAAAGGTTGTTGGTGTTGTAGATAGTGTAGAAGATTGTCAAAGATTGCAGAGAGACATTGATATGATGCAGAAGTGGGCTGAGAAGTGGCAGATGGAGTTCAACCCGGAGAAGTGTGAGGTGGTACACTTTAGCAGGACAAACTCCAAGGCAGAGTATAAAGTAAATGGCGGGGTACTTGGTAGTGTGGAGGAGCAGAGGGGTCTGGGGGTGCATGTCCACAGATCCCTGGAAGTTGCCTTAAAGGTGGATAGGGTAGTTAACAAAGCTTATGGGGTGTTAGCTTTCATAAGTCGAGGGATACAGTTTAACAGGCGTAATGATGCAGCTCTATAAAACTCTGGTTAGGCCACACTTGGATTACTGTGTCCAGTTCTGGTCGCCTCACTATAGGAAGGATGCGGAAGCATTGGAAAGAGTACAGAGGAGATTTACCAGAATGCTGCCTGGTTTAGAGAGTATGCATTATGATCAGCGATTAAGGGAGCTAGGGCTTTACTCTTTGGAGAGAAGGAGGTTGAGAGGAGACATGATAGAGGTGTATAAGATAACAAGAGGAATAGATAGAGTGGATAGACAGCGCCTCTTCTCCAGGGCACCACTGCTGAATACAAGAGGACATGGCTTTAAGGTAAGGGTTGGGAAGTTCAAGGTGGATATTAGAGGAATTTTTTGTTTACTCAGAGGGTGGTTGGTGCTTGGAATGCACTGCCTGAGTCAGTGGTGGAGGCAGATACACTAGTGAAGTTTAAGAGACTACTAGACAGGTATATGGAGGAATTTAAGGTGGGGGGCTTATAAGGGAAGCAGGGTTTGAGGGTCGGCACAACATTGTGGGTCGAAGGGCCTATACTGTGCTGTACTATTCTATATGTTTAATTAGGCGTTTTCCACTGAAGTTGGGCGAGGCTACAACCGGAGGTCATGGATTAATGGAGAAAAGAAAGACATTTAAGGGGATCATGAGGATTAACTTTCTCATCCCGAGGGTGGTGACAGTGTGTAAATAATTGCCAGAACAGGTAGTGCAGGCGAGCTTGGTTTCAAATTTTAAGAGAAGTTTGGATTTGTACAAGGATAGTAGCGATAGGGAGTGCTACGGTATATCGATAGAAATTGACATTTTAAGCGATTTTGGCAGGCAATAATGGGCCGAATGTTCTGTTTCTGTTCTGTACTTCTCTATGACTCTATGAT
Organism: Mobula hypostoma; assembly: GCF_963921235.1. NCBI lineage: Eukaryota > Metazoa > Chordata > Chondrichthyes > Myliobatiformes > Myliobatidae > Mobula > Mobula hypostoma. Next base: position 24,802 of record NW_026948252.1, on the reverse strand, counting down.
TGTCTTCAGATTCTGCCTGTTTCAGCAACTGTTATTGATCAGGTTAATATATCACGTTTCAGAGAGCGCGGGACAGTAGAACCTTGGGGTCCAAACAAGAAATAATCAGAACGCAACCGGAGCCCACAGTAGTGGGTAGCTACGATGAGGAATATGAGCTGAGATAATTCCTATATTTAGCGCCCATTGGACGTTCATGCCAAATAACATCAGCCCCAACCATTGTCTGTCCGGAAATAGAGACGGCATACTATCTGAGGGAATCGATTAAAGTGTTCAGTTTGCAATTAACTCAGAATCGTGGCGAAAACCATGTTAAAATTCTACAAATACTATTTGCTCTGCTGAGACATTCTTAGAAAATCGTGGAACCACCGGCGTACTAAACTAAAGGAGAAAAAGGCCGCCTGGAATTTCCGAGGCCAACGGAGAGTTGGAGGCATGAGATGAGATGAGAATTAGATTGTGATTGTGATCCGTACTCCGTCTTTCCACATAGTTGAGGTCTCACTTTAACCAAAGAGTGTAGAATCTCATCTCCCATATTGTTCATTTCTTGAAGAGTCTCATGAAGGACGAACAATTTAATGAAGGGCAGGGTCATTGGAAGATAAATTATTATATAGTGAAGGAATAAAGTTCTGGGATGTGCTTTTTAGGTTTCAGAGCAGTAACGAAATGAGTAGGTGGGGAAGGGCCATTGTATTTTGTACACCGGATCTCAATAAAGCATTTCATCATATCATAGATGGTATAAGGATTTTGCAAAGCTTGGGTGCGGTATCTTTCATATAACACTATTGTCCACTTGAGATCAACAGCTTTCAATTACCAGTACCTTTCGTAATTCGCCTTCAGTTGAGTCTCTGGCAGTGGATATGGCAAGCAAATGTGTGTCGACGTATGTTGTCAGAAGTTTAAAAACGAGGTCTTGCAGATTGAAGAGAATCCTTGCACTGACCACGCTGTTCCTGATTTTCCTTGAAAAAACATCCCCCACTTGTATATATTTTAGTCTTAGTAAATGATACGTCACCAGAATTTGATGACGTCTACCCGATTGAAATCTTGTCAATACTTATTGCGGGTCTTTTGTTCAAAACTTCCATTTATAGTGTTGACAGTCAGGCAGAATTTGGTGGGCAGCCGATAGCGAACATGTTTGCTGAGTCATAAAGCTAAAGATCATCGTAAAACTGAACCGGAAAGCTGAATAGAATCCATATTACTGTTCAAAGATAAACGCTCAAAATACATGTATTATCAAAGTACAGAGATGACAGCATACACCACCCCGAGTTTCATCTTATTGAGGGCATTCACAGCAAATATAAAGAAACGCAATAGAATCAATGAAGAACTACAGACAACAGACAAGCAGACAATGTGCAACCGACAACAAATTGTGCAAACACAAAAATAAATAATAATAATAAGAATAATATTGGAGTAAATAGGACATGTGTTATAAATTATTGGAACTGAATTCATAGTTTGTAGAATCAGCTCAGTATTGGAGTGAGTGAAGTTATCCACTCTGATTCCAGAGCCTGAGATTTGAGCGGTACAAACTGTTGCTGAACCTGAGGCTCCTATACACCCCACCGCGCGTATAACAGAACTTGGTTAGAAGACGTGCCCAATCTTTGCAATCTTCCAGCAAAGCAGAACGGCTGCCGTGCCTTCTTTATAAGTGGGCAATAAGACCATAAGATGACGATGGCATTCGTCTGTATTGAAGGACAATGGAAATGTAATGCGCGAAGGGTCAGTCCCTTGTCGAGCTGGGACGACTGCTATGACTGTCCAGTTCAATTTTAAAGCAGCAGCGCTTGCCGTAGTTCTGGAGGTGAATACCGTGCCAGTCTGTGGGGGCGATCTATCTCATAATTAACTGCTGCCTCCCGTGTTGGTCCTGTCGCTGCGAACATGCGAACAGAGGCATTGGAGCGACCTCTCCAGGTCACAAATTGGGCGCAAGGTGCGGAAATCTTGGGATACCAAGTCGTCAGGATCCCCCTCCCGACCTCATCAGTGTAGTCCGATGGAAAGGGAAGCAATGTGTTCGGCACACGCTTGGCTGCAAGAGCTGTCTGATAGATGATTCGTTCCGTCCAGCGCCTTAAGAGTTCCACTCTAGATTTTTCGATAGATGGTTTACCCTGGTGAGGAATTGTCTATGAACATTGTTTTCGCGGACTTTGTAGAAATAGAATTAAATCCATATTTTGCCCTGTTACTGGAGGAATGTGGGAATTTGACTTTATTGGACAAAGATGAGGAGATGATGCTATTCGCATTTATTTAGATGAATGAGAGGGTTTTTATCCGCTTGTTTCGATAAATGAGTTGAGCGGTTGCTGGTAATGTACAACATAACGAAACATCTTGGCAGCAATGTGGAAAACATGTTTGCTGCTTTAAGGGGGGCTGAAACAGGTGAAAATGGGTAGGGTTACTTTTAGGAGGTGGGATAGTGTGTCTTTGGGATCTTCTTCCTCAAAGTTTCCAAAGCGGAGTCTTTTTGGTGTGTTTAATTCCACAGAAGACAGATTCTTGACAGACAAGTGAGTGACGTGTTGCAGGCGGTGGCAGGCTTGGGCGTTCAGAGCACAGTTCAGTCGTGATCCTAGAATCATAGACACTGGCAGAACAGGACTGAGAGGCCGAATGTCCTGCTACTAATGAATATGCCAGCAGAAACTTCCGACAAATAGACCCGGTGAATTTAATATCCAGAGTTTTTCCATCAGTCACAGATGAGAAACGGTTGATGTATGTGTAAAGTAAATGCGATGTCAGGCAAATTCACCAGCGGAAGATTGTCTTAATTTCATCTGATTGCTGCGATCTGTAAGTGAACAATAAACTGAAGGAGAAGGGTTTACTTCTCTCGCTGTCAACTTTGACTGGTAGTTATCTCCGGGAGATGGTAATCTCGGCACAGCCGCGTCACAGTCGGACCACTATCCTCATGTTCCAACTGAGAACAACTGTGAACGTTGGCTTCAAAGCGGGTTGGCGTTAAAATCAATGGAAGTCCACACAATGGGGGCACAGTTGAATCTGGAGAAATGAAATCTCCACTGTTGAAAAGAAAACATTAATCCAAACGCATAATATTTCATCTGAGTTCACGGCGGGCTTCCTTCTGCTGTCTCTGTGCAATAAACCCACAGCGATCTTTGCCCTGAACTGCCACTGAGGTTTATATTCTGAGAATAAACTGGACCCAAGGTGAACAATATATCAAAGCGACGAAACCAACGAGCGGAACCAGGATTGGGGTTGTTCTTCCTCTCTGGAGCAGATCAAATTATCCAGAGAAAGGTAATCATTGCATCATGCTCTGAAGTATTAATTCTGGCTCGGACCACAGTTTAGAAAGACTCATTCAGGCAAGATGAGTCTTTGTGTGGTTCAACACAAGCGTTGTGGAACAGGGTGTGGGGTTACATGCTGGATAGACTGAAATTCAGGTTTATCAGCGTGTTAGCGACTGAACCTTGCCCAGGGTGTGATCACTTACTATTAGGGCCCATAAAATTCAGATGCTCGGATTCGCTGAAACCAGAGGCAGGAGTCCAGCGGCAGGTAAGCACAGGGTTGGTACTGGGCTGTGTCATGGTGTTTTAATAACCACACTCGCCAGGGCAGTATTTCCACTATTGCTACCATATCAATATTGTCTTTAAAATCGCGCGGATTTGCCATCTGATGCTTTATTGCTCTGATTGTGCATTTTTTAGGAAAGACTAGATGATGTGGCAATGATATTTATATTAACAAATATTGTATTAATTCTCACTGGCCGCAGACAAAATTAGGCAATTCTTCGTTCAGTGGGCACTTTAACATGTACCTCCTGTACTTGGTAATGTGGCAACTGAGTGCATGTCCAGGGGCTTCTGCTGTTGTTACCCGTCCGCTTCAATGCTGACCGCGCCGCCTCGTTCATCAACCTCAGCTTGTCTTTGCTGACTTAGTAGAATTAGAGGGAACACGATTTTGTCCTCTGGTACTGGATGAATGGGGGCATTTTACTATATTCGCTGGTATTAGATAAAGACAGGAGGTTGATTGTATTGGCTGTTATTTAGATGAATGAGGGGAGATTTTATCCGATGGTGTTTACATAAATGAATCCGGTGGTGTTCAGATCAATTAATTGCCGGTGACGGTGAACATCACGCGGTGTCTCGTCAGGAATGCGGAGACCATGTTTACTGTTGTAGCGAGACCAGAAAGAGATGGAGAGATGAGGTTATTTTTATGAAGTGGAGCTAGTGTGTCTCTGGAATTCTCTTCCTCAAAGGGAAAGAGAAGCAGCAGGGGCAGTTAGATCTGGGACAGGGAAAACAATACTCCAAATGCATCGTATTTCCTCAGAGTTCACAGCGCCCTTTCTTCTTCTGTCTCTGAGCAATAAATCCACAGCGATCTTTGCCCTGAGCTGTCGCTGTAGTTTATAATCTGATAATAAACAGGTTCCAAGCTGAACCATAAATCAAAGCGACGACAGCAACAGAAGTGGACCAGGATTGGGGTTGACTTCCTCTCTGGAGCAGGTGAACCTTTCGAGAATAACATAAACATTGCTTCCGCAGTGAAGTAGTAAGTCTGACTCGAACCTTATCTTAGAAAGACATTCAAGCAAAATGAGTCTTTGTGTAGTTTAACACAAGCGTTGTGGAACAGTGTGCGGCGTTACGTGCTGAATAAGCTGAAGTTCAGGTTTATGAGCGTGTTATCGACTGAACATTGCTCAGGGTGTGTCCTCGTACTGTTAGGACCCATAAAATTTAGATGCTCGGATTCGCTGAAAACAGACTCCGGAGTCCAACACCAGGTAAGAACAGGGCCATAAAGAGAAATGATATCGTGTTTTATTACCCCGCCTATCACGATAGTATTTCTAGAGTTTCTACCATTTCAATATTGTGCTGAAGATTGCGTGGATTGATATATAGGTGTTTTATTTTATGCTGTGTATTTTTCTGTGCGCAAAGACGGTATATATCTGGCAGTGGTATTTAAAATAAAAAATCCTGTAGTAAATCTTACAGTCAGTTGATAAAATTCTGGACGTCTACACTCAGTGGGCAATTTTTATCTACCTCCTCTACCTAATAATGTTGCCACTGAGTGTATGTTCGGGGTTTACTGCGACGGTACCCCGTCCAAATCCAATATTCGGCGTTCAGTAACGCTCTTCTGCACTCCGCTTTTGGAGCGCATGGTTGTTTAAGTTACTGTCGCCTTCCCCTCGCATTTAATCAGTCTGGCCAATCTCCTTGATCTCTCTCATTAAGAAGGCGTTTTCACCCTCAGAACTGCTACTCACTGGATTTCCTTTTGTTTTGTTTTCGCACTATTCTCTGTAAACCGAGACTTTTGTGCGTGAAAAGTCCCAGGAGATGATAAGTTTCCGTAATGCTCATTCCACCCTGTCTGACACCAGCCATCATTCCACGGTCAAGGTCACTTAGATCGCATTTAATCCAAATTTGGATGTTTGCCTGAACAACAACTGAATCCCTTAACTATATCTGCATGTTTTTATCCTTTGAGTTGCTGCCACGCGATTAACAGATTCCCATTAATGAGCTGGTGTGCTGTTGTACCTAATAAAGTGGCCATTTAGTTCTTTTACCATTTAGACAGGCCCTCAGAGATTAAAGGAACTAGGGCTTTACTCTTTGGAGAGAAGGAGGATGAGAGGAGACATGATAGACGTGTACAATATAACAAGATAGAGTGGACAGCCAGCGCCTCTTCCCCAGGGCACAACTGCTCAATACAAGAGGACATGGCTTTAAGGTAAGGGGTGGGAAGTTCAAGGGGGATATCGGAGGAAGGTTTTTTCCCCACTCAGAGAGTGGTTGGTGCATGGAATACACTGCCTGAGTCAGTGGTGGAGGCAGATCCACTAGTGAAATTTAAGAGACTGCTTGGCAGGTATATGGAGGAATTTAAGGTAGGGGCTTATATGAGAGGCATGGTTTGAGTGTCGGCAGAACATTGTGGGCCGAAGGGTCTGTACTGTGCTGTATTATTCTGTGTTCTATGTTTACCTATCTCGAATATGGACAAAGGTGAGACTTGGGGCTGATTTTTGCGATTTTCCTGTTTCCAACAACAGGTTGTCGCTGACAAAGCAGTGGACTGTTACAAGTCTGAGGAAACCCGGAGAGATAGACAGTCACTGTTCCCTCTGAGCCGCGCCGGTGTGCGGCTGCGTTGTAATTGAAATGCTCCCGTCACAGAGCCGTTGTTGTAGCGCAATGGATTTGAATGCAGCTGGTATAAGGCTCATGAAACCGGAGAGCTTGTCTTTTGTTGTACTGTATTATATCATATCCTTCCATTAACAGATAAACTCAAAAGTTTTTTTTGTCGGTCCATTCTAAATATTCATAGATGCACATTCCAAAAAACAAGATAACAGAGATGCCGCGCGTTTCACAGGCCCGTGTGAAAACTTCTGGCTTAGAGCAATGGTTGATCCACGCAACAGCAAAAATACTAATCAGTGGAAACATTGAAGACCGAACCAGGTTAGATTTTATGCATATTATTCACGAATGAATGTGATACATTATCGTGTTTCATTATACTTTATTTTGCTATCCTATTTTATATTATTGGCTAGCTTGCCTTTATATTTCACCTTCTCTCTGCTTATTCCTTTTTTAATTTGCCTTCTTTTGATTATTAAAATGCTCCCCAATTCTCTAGCGTCAACTATTTTTCCTCTCCAGGATAACATCTTAAATCGGTATGTTGATAGTCCAACAAAAGCAGGAGCTGTACTGAACCTGGTGTTGGGTGATTATGCTAACTAGATGCCCGACCATTTGGAGATGAACCGTTAGGGCAGAACTCCTCAACTTTAAGGGAGCTATAGAGAATAAAATTGTAAACTTTGAGGGAGGGTAATGAATTGGATCAAGGTAAATTACGAATTCATAACGGAGGATCTAGTGAGAGCTAATGGGAAACAACTGTTTCTGGCAAGTCCACATCTGACATGTGGAGGGTGTTCATAGTCCATCTGCACGGGAAGTACAGGATGGGTACATTCCTGTACGAAGACATCACGAGATTGGCAGCGTAAGAGAACCTTAAATGTGAACAGAAGTGATGAATTTAGTCAAGCATGAAAAGGAAAAGTATGTAAAGCTTAGGAAGGTTGAATCAAACAGGGCCCTAGCGGATGTGTGTGAGGACCTTAATGAGTAACGTACTTCAGTATTTACCAAGGGGGAAGGACGTGGAGGATAGAGAGATCAGTGCCGAGAGCACCAGTACACTCGGGCATTTTGAAATAAAACAGGAGACACTGTTGGGTCTCTTAAAATGCATTATGACATACATGTCTCTAGGACCTGATGGGTTATACCGCAAGTTACAGAGGGGCAAGTGAGAGATTGCTGGGGCCTTGATCAATATCCTTGTGCCCTGCCAAGCCACAAGCAAACTCCCGGAGAACTGAAAGAGTACCTCATGTTGATTCATCATTCAAGACGTGATCATTGATGAGCATTGAAACTGCCGAGATACAGTCGGCTGTGAACCAAGTGCTGATAAATGGGACCAGTGTAGACAGTGAGTGGATGGTCAGAACCCCTCACTATAGGAAGCATTGGAAAGGGTACAGAGGAGATTTACCAGGATGCTGCCTGGTTTGGAGTGTATGGATTTGTCACAGTGGCGTGGGTATTGGGGAGCAATGGTGGACCCAAATGCAAGACACATCTTGTGAGGTTACTTAGGTTTAGTTTATTGTACGATACCAGGAGAGCAAGACAGAAACAGGAATATCGAACAGGATAAGGACTCGGAACTGAGACAAGGCTGGGACCAAGGGTCTGGGCTTGGACTCTGATTCGGCTCCCAGAACTAGGAGATACGAAGAGGCTAGGGTATGGACTCCGAGCCCGAGACTGGGCAAGGACCCATTACCTGGGTCTTGCCTCGGGCTCGGACCCCAGAACCAGGCATGGACATGACATGGGCTAGGGAGAGGAGGAACATGGAAAACAGAGCCTCGGTCTCGGGAGAGCAAGTACCTGAAACCTTAGACACATACACAGAACAGAGAGCCGGGACCCCTCTTTGGGTACAGGACATAGGGCCGGGACTCGCACACAGAACAGAGAGCCGGGACCCCTCCTTGGGTACAGGAGTTAGGCCCGGGACTCTTGACCCTCCGTGGGGCAAAGGCAAGACGGCCTAACTTACCCCCACAGAGGCGAGGACCAGACAAGACATAACCCCCCGCGGAGCAACGGCGAGACGGCCTGACTTACCCCACGGAGGCGAGGACAAGGCAAGACAAGGCCAACACGAATGGACACCAGATAGTACCTATCTAGCTCCGGTGATGGAACTAGACCGAAGTGCAGGCGGGGGCTGCAGACGAGGGCTAGAGGCGAGAGGGACAGAAAAGGGTTTCTGACAAGGGGGTAGAACAGGAAACACAGACCGCCAGTGCCAGGACATGACTCAGAACTGGGAAGCCGCCATGGCCAGGACATTACATGGTACTTGAACGCCGCCAGGACCAGGACTTGACATGGTATTTGAACGAGGCCCAGAGCCAGGTCTTGACTTGGAGCCTCTGGGTAGTGGCGCGCTCTCGACTCGGCCCGGGAACAGAAAACAGCGGTTCTTCATTCCCTCTGGCGGGTTAACTAACGGACCTACCTTGATGAGGAAACTTTGCAGGATCACTTCAGCGAGGTAACTGGACTGGGTTGCTCCGGTGAGGAAGGTCTCGACAGAGACTAGGCTTACTCCAGCCACCGTGACTTTGCAGACGCTTCCTCCCCGAACAGCTGGAAGCCGGAGACTATAAATTACCGGTTCAGCCGAGTGTCAATTGCCTCTAATCACCTAAATCGAGGGACACGGGAAAACAGGGAATCAACAGTCCGGATCGTAACATAAACAAGCTAAATTTAAAGGGACCCCGATCCAGAGCATGACAGGATTATGATCAGAGATTAAGGGAGCTAGGGCTTTACTCTTTGGAGAGACGGAGGATGAAAGGAGACATAGTAGAGGTATAAAATATATTAAGAGGAAAACATAGAGTAGATAGCCAGCTTCTCTTCCCCAGGTCACCACTGCTCAATACAAAGGGACATGGCTTTAAGGTAAGGGGTGCGATGTTCAACAGGGATATTAAAGGAAGGTTTTTTTACTCAGAGAGTGGTCGGTGCGTGCAATACACTGCCTGAATCAGTGGTGGAGGCAGATACACTACTGAAATTTAAGAGACTACTAGACAGGTATATGGAGGAATTTTGGGTGGGGGTTATATAGGAGGCAGGGTTTGAGGGTCGGCACAACATTGTGGGCCAAAGGGCCTGTACTGTGCCGTACTATTCTTTGTTCTATCTATATTCTATGTATCAAGCATGGCCGGCCAAATGCCTGTTTCCATGCTGTGTGATCCACTACTCTGCACATGCTAAATTACGATGGTGGCACCACAAGGCATTGACTTCAAAACTCCACACCCTTCTGATGGAGACACAACCCCTGCCCTCAACACATGCGATCACATCTTACCTGCTTCTGACATTTAAAATACACTCAGAATGGTTTTCTCATTCAGTCAGAAGGTTATATTACATCCAACTCGTTCTCAGAGCTGACAAACCATACCCTCCCACAGCCGGTTCCACCTGTTGGTATGCCCTTTCATCCCCCTCCAGGGAAGCTGCATCACCATAAGACCGCCTGCCAATGAGGCATTGATTTATCCATTTTAGAATCTTTCCTGAAATCTCCTGGGTTCATAGATTGTTAAGCAGGCTCGAGTGTGCAACCTTGTCAAAGGGCTTTCGAAAATCCGAGTACACTACATCAACCGATTCACCTTTGTCTCCTGCTTGATAGTTCTTCAAAGAATTCCAACAGATTTGTCAGACAAGATTTTTCCTTGAGGAAACCATGCTGACTATGACTTATCATGTTTCTCCAAGTACCCTGAGACCTCATCCTTAATAATGAACTCCAACATCGTCCCAATCATTGAGGTCAGACTGACAGGCCTATAGTTGCCTTTCTTCCGCCTTTCTCCCTACTTGAAGAGTGGAGTGTCATTTGCAATTTTCCAGTCTTCCGGAATCAGTCTGGAATCTTGTGATTTTTGAAAGCTCTTTAATGCCTCCAAAATGTCTTCAGCCTCCACTTTCAGAACTGTGAGGTGTACACCATCTGGTCGGAGTATCGAATCTACCTTCAGATCTTTCAGTTTCCCAAGAGCCCTCTGTCTAGTTACGCAATTCATGACCCCGAAAGCTGGAACATCCACCATAGTGCTAGTATCTTCCACAGTGAAGACAGGCGCAAAATACCTATTCAGTTCTTCCGCCGTTGTGTTGTTCCCCATTGCTACTTCTCCAGCATCGTTTCCCAGTGGTCTGATATCCACTGTTGCCTCTCTTTTACACTTGATATATCTGAAGAAACTTCTGGTATCCTATGTAATATTATTGTCGCTAAATTTCATATTCCATCTTTACCTTCTTCATATCTTTTTTCAGTTGCCCTTCTGTTGGTTCTAAAAATAACGCAATCCTCTCATTTCCCACAACTGTTTGCTCTATTGTATGCTCTCTCTTTGGCTTTTATGTTGGCTTTGAGTTCTCTTGTTAGACACGTTTGTGTTAGCTGGCCAACTCCCCTCTCATGCCTCTGCAATTCCCTTTACTCCACGGTAACACTGATACATCAGACTTTAGCATCTCCTTCTCATATTTCAGGGCGAATTCTCTCATATTATGATTACTTTCCCCTCCGGGTTCTTATATCTGAAGATCTCTAATCAATTCTGGTTCATTGCACAACACCCAATGCAGAATAGTTGATTCCTGACTCGGCTTAACCACGAACTGCTCTATCGCGTAGGCATTCTAGAAACTCCCCTCTTGGGATCCAGCATCGACCTAATTTTCTAATCTACCTGCATATGGAAATCATCTATGGCTATTGTAATCTAGCTCTTTTGGCATGTATTTTCTATATCCCTTTGTAATTTGTAGACCACATTCTTACTACTGCTTGGAGGTCTGTGTCTAATTCCCATCAAGGTCTTTTTACCCTTACAGTACCTTAGCTCTATCAACAATGAATCAGCACATTCCAACACTATGTCACCTCTTTTTAATGAATTAATTTATTTTTTTTACCGACGGAGCAACGCAGCCCACTCTGCCTCCCTGCCTGTCCCTTCAATACAATGCGTATCCTTGGACATTAATAGACAATAGACAATAGACAATATGTGCAGGAGTAGGCCATTCGGCCCTTCTAGCCAGCACCGCCATTCACTGTGATCATGGCTGATCATCCACAATCAGTATCCGGTTCCTGCCTTATCCCCATAACCTTTGATTCCACTATGTTTAAGAGCTCTATCCATCTCTATCCTGAAAGCACCCAGAGACTTGGCCTCCACAGCCTTCTGGGGCAGAGCATTCCACATATCCACCACTCTCTGGGTGAAAAAGTTTTTACTTAACTCCGTTCTGAATGACCTACCCCTTATTCCTAAGCTGTGGCCTCTAGTTCTGAACTCACCCATCAGCGAGAACGTGCTTCCTGCCTCCAGCGTGTGCAATCCCTTAGTAATCTCCCAGCTATAATCTTTCAGCTATGATTCCATGATGCCTATAACATTATATCAGCCAATCTGCAGCTGTGTTGTCAGTTCATCTATATTATTCCTTATACAGCGCGCATAAAAATTTAAAACCTTCTGATCGGCATTCGGCCTTTTCGATCTTGTCCACCTTTAACATTGCATCTCACCCTATTGACAGCAATTTTGTCCTATCAACAGCCTCTCCTCGCTACGCATTGGCTCTGTTTGTAAACCAACAACCCCATCTTCAGCGTTATTATCCACCTTTCCTATGATAATTCTTATATAGTATTTTCCTCGTAGTTTCCTACGATACTTCTTGTAAAACTGTGATTAGAGTAATTTCTTCAGCTAATGGTTAATCTGTGGAATTTGTTGCCACACAGGGTGTTGGATGCTGTCATTGTGATACAGCAGAGACTATTATGTTCTTGATTGTAAGGCGATTGATTGTTTAAGGGACAATGCAGGAGAATAAGTTGGATCGGACCGGATGGGCCAAATAGCTTTATTATACTCGTTTTTCTAATGGTCTTACTGTGAACTGTAGGGTAAGTCCTTATCACTTCCAGATGTTGCGGTGTGAGGGACGATTATATGTTTGTTCATTGAGATCATTCTATTTGCATGCGGTGTTCAAATTTCAATGAGGTTTGATTTTAGAAATAGTAAGATCTAATGATTTTCGAGGTTTTTTTTTTATGAGTCCGGGAACGTCTTGCAAACTTACTGCTACGCGACCATAATTGAAAGTTTAGAAATAGAAACGGGCACAGTATCGTGTCCTAATAGTGTTCTAAAATCTCCTATTAGTGTTTACTATTAGTGTTCTCCTGATAGGGTTTTCATCAATGCCATGATCAAGCATATTAATACGTGTCTGAGAAACTGGTGAAGCGGCAGGGCTTCGGGTTCCTGGATCACTGGGACCCCTTCTGTGGGAGCCACGACCTGTAAAGTAAAAAAGGACGGCTTACAACTGAACCCAAAATATCTGAGTACGTGGGTTTAATAGAACTGTTAGGCAGATTTTAAACTATTTGGCAGTGGGGTGAGGATCGGTGTGTTAGGACTGAGGAAGGGTAAAACAGAAATAAATCGAAGGTAATCTGCAATAGAGATGATAGAAAGGACAGGCGGGATTTGAGGCATAATAGCAGATAATGGTATGATTTAAAGGGCAATAGAGGCGTAGAAACAACAAATACTAGTCTGAAAATGTTATATTTGAGTGCACGCACCATAAGAAATAAAATAGACAATCTTGAATTTCAGCTGAAGATTAGCAAGTATGACCATTTGGCCATCTCTGAATCTTGGCTGAATGATGGCTGCCATTGGGAGCTCAACGTCCAAGGATATCGGAAAGATAGGTTAGTAGGCTGATATGGGGGGTGATATGGCCCTCTCTATAAGAAATAATAATAAGTCATTAGAAAGGGCTGACATACCATCGGAAGGTGTAGTGTTTATATGGGTTGAGTTAAGAAATGGAGAAGGTAATAGGACCCTAATAACAGTTGTATCATTCCTCTAAACAGCAGCTGGAATGTGGATTACAAATTACAGCAGTAGATGGAAAAGGCGAGTCAGAAGGGCAATTTCATGATAATGGTCGGGGATTCTAACATGAAAGTGGATTGGGAAAAACCAGGTCAGTACTGGACCTCAAGAGAGAGTATTGGCAGGATGTCAAAGGGATGGTTTTTAAGAACAGTGTTTTGTTGAACAGCTGGATTGGGTATCTTGCAATGATCCGGAGGTGATAAGAGAGCTTAATGTGAAGGAAAACATAGGGAACTGTGATCACAATATGATCGAGTTCACATTGAATTTTGAGTGCGTAGGCTGATCGGCAGAAAGCAGAGAGTGGGAATAAAATGATCCTTTCCGTCTGGATAATGGTTACCAGTGGAGTTCCACAGGGGTCGATTTTGGACCGCTTCCTTTTATGATATGGGTCAATGAAGAATATAAGAACTGGGATGAAGACACTCGTGAGACAATACTTAGATTGTGTGCAGTTTTGGGCTCCTTATTTTAGAAATGATATACCGACATTGGAGAGGGTTCGGAGAAAACTCACGAGAATTATTCCAGGAATGAAAGTGTTACGGTATGAGGAACGCCTGGCAGCTCGTGGGCTGTATTTCCTCGAGTTCAGGAGAAGGAGGGGCGATCTTATAGTAAAATTCCGAATTTTCAGAGGCCTGAGGAGATAGATATGGCAAAGTTATTTCCCATGGTAGGGGATTCTAGCACAAGAGGGCACAACTTCAGGATTGAAGGACGTCCATTTAGAACAGAGATGCGAAGAACTTCCTTTAGCCAAAGGGTGGTACATCTAGTGAATTTTTTTACCACGAGCGGTTGTGGAGGCCAAGTCATTGGGTGTATTTAAGGCAGAGAAAGAGAGGTAGTTAATTAGCCAAGGCAACAAAGGGTATGGGAGAGAAGGCATGGGAGTGGGACTGACTGGAAGAACTAGATCAGTCTATGACTGAATGGTAGAGCAGACTGGATGGGCCGAATGGTCTACTTCTGCTCCTATATCTTATGACCTTATATTTAAAGTAATAGTCAGATTGAGAAACATTTGTTGAGATCGTAGCTAAACCAAATTATCATTGTTGGCTTCACCCGCGGATTTTTTATAGTTGTATGACGTGCTCTCAGCTCCGATATTGATTACAAAAGTTGGTGACTGTAAAGGTTGGTGTATTAGATCCTTTATTAGAAATCAGAAAACCTACAATCTGGTAGCAATGAAACTGAAGTCTACCGAAGTGTAAGTTCAGTGTATTTGAGTGGATAATAATAAAGGATATGACATACGTCAGTTCCCAGCTGTGAACAAAGTACAAATATGAAACTGATTCCCTTCACTTTCACCCCGCCACCACCCCACTCCGAAGCATAAGAAAATAATAAATACGAAACACAGAATACAGTGCAGGTAGAGAGCAGATACATGGCTGCTACAGATAGGCTCAGCTTTGATTATGCGGTCTTCAATCTGAAGTATCAACGTACTGTCTGTCTTGTTCAATAATTCCAACATTTTGGTTTAGTAATTGCAAATCTGCTTTTGCCAGCTGGCTGTTTTTGATATATGGTGGGTCGACATTGTGTTTAACAAGGTGCCATGTAAATTTCTGATAATAACCAGATGATTGTGTAAATAAATCATGACCGGAGATTAGGAGATAATAATGATCTTAAAATCCTGCCGGAGAAGATGTCGTGGTTCTGGAGAAGATGCCGCGATACCATGGGTAGAACTGCATTGTTCAGGACGTCAGTGTGTTTCTATGTAGACTCAAACCATATGTTGTCATGGGTGTCAATGCCGGGAGCTGTTAAACTGAAAGGGGACCGTGAGAATCAGGTGTGACTAAGAAATCTGTATAATTCAGTGATGAGAGGAATGCATGTCCCATTGGTCAGCAGAAATGTTCCACCCCGCACTGCTGTAACAGCTGTCCATTAGTCACCATAGCGCCACCAGTGGTAGGAGGACAAAAGCAGTGGACGCTGTCTGCTCAGCCTGCCTTGCCTTTCCTATTGACACATCACTCCCAGTCCAGGACACAAGATTGGTTCCTAAAAGGGTGTTGCCTGCAATAAAGCGAGGAGATACTCCGGGGAATCGCGGAAAGGTGTACAATCCAGGGACAGAGGAAAAATGGGTATTGTGTGACTGTGGGTGCATGGGCGCAGGGATATTAGGCCGTATCAAGTCTTCAGTGGAAAGGCCCAAGATGTTTGGAATTGTGTCGTTGTATTTAAAAACAAAACAGTGTTCTCTTTTATACTTCAATTAATGCCTGACGCTCAACTGTTAATTTTGTTTGTAACAGCGCAGCAAAATCTGACCCCAACTGTCCTCGACATGGCTGAACGGGCGGGCAGGGGAGGAGTTCCAGTGACGTCAACATCAGGAAAGGTCACGGGTATGTCCTTCACAGGTCCGAGCTCAGTGATCACCGAGCTCCTGGCAGGCTGCAACGACTCCCAGCTGCTGCAGCTGACGGATTTCTACCGGGACAGGCTGGAGCAGGCGATGGAAAGAGGAGTGTACGGAGTGAGCCTGGCGTTAAAGGATGAGAATCAGTTCAGCGGAGAGGAACATCGGGTGAGTTTGGGTTTGAATTTTCACACATCAGAGGACTGATGGCTGTCGGATCTCTGACTCATTGGATATTAAATTAGATAAAAGAACAACTGGGAAATAAATACTGTACATACAACCACAGAAATGTGAATCTGAACCAGTGATAGAAAGGGTTGAGAAGACCCCGCGGACTGATGAGTGGCTGCTCAGTGTTCAGAGTGAGTTGAGCAAGTAACCGTTCTGTAGGCTCACAGTATAAAATGGAAATATGACAGGAGGTTTCGGTTTGGGAAGGCTGTACAGTGTGACGGCGGGATGTCAGTGAGAACCGGGACATCATCAGTGGGTGCCACAGGAGCTCGAGTGTGTTCTGTTCTGGGCGGAGATGATTGTGTTACAATCTGCAGCAGCAAAACGTAACGTGTGCATGGGGGAATACTGCCATGTTGTAACGTGTAATCACTGAATACACCTCCACTGGAAAAGACAATGGAAAGGCATCAGGTGTCAGCTGGCAATCCGCTGTCATGTTTGACACTGGCGGACAGAGCAAATGAATCACATCATTTTTTCTGCAACTTCTCTGAGAATGTTCACTCTGCTATATAAAAAAAAAACTCCTGACTTCTTTCTTCCTCTGTGATCGTTATTTTCCGATTTTTTTTACACCGTCAAACCTGATGAGGAATTATTTATGGAATTGAAGATACGTCAATAAAGCCGTCACAGACCAGCCAGGATCTCATTGACTGGTAAACCAGCTTCACGGTGCATGTTCCTCCGTGTGCTCTGAACTCACAATGTACAGTCCATGTCCAGACAAGGTCTGTACCCGTCCGGGTGACTGCTCAGTATGATCCCGTTACAGCGCACATCATTTACTTCTCATTGTCTGTGTGAATCTGTCGTTCCCTATATGTTCACCGTTACTCTTCACAGACAATCTCCGATCTCGCTGATAATGGAAAGAGGGCGGACAGTTCTAAACTCCTCCTGAGCCTGGTGATGGAGAAAGGCTCCCGCGCCCGGAGGGCGATGTGGGAAAACTTCGTGAAAATGCGCAATGTCGTCCCAAAGTTGGACAAAATACTGAAAGAAATTCAGGAACATGGTGAGTTAATATCAGAGATTGATCTAATTTAGGATTCAGGCTCTACATATTTAATAATTTCACGCATTTCAATTCCCCAAATTGTTTAAATCCGAACAGGTTGTGTTCCGATCCATCGACCCGTCCCGGAGATTCCTTGTGAGCTGAAAGGTAAGTGAAGAAACCACTGCTTCCACCACAGATTGATCATTGTGTAGGGCCATATCGTTGCTGAGACACGTGCATTTGACCAGGTCAATGTTGGCAACATGGCACAGTGAGACGCATGGAAAATGTTTGCTGGAAGGTTGGTTTACATAGGACATAGAGGGTGGATAAATCTCCTGCACATGATGGAATGCACCCTCGGGTCCTGAATGAAGTATCTGGAGAGATTGCAGAGTCATTAACGATGATCTTTCAAGAACTGATCGATTCTGGCGCTATACTGGATTACTGAAAAATTGCAAATGTTTCTCCGCTTTTTAAGAAGGGTGGGAGGCAGCAGAAAGGAAACAATAGACTAATTAGCCTAACATGAGTAGTAGGGAACTTCTTGGAATCGATGGTTTGGGATGAGATGACGGAGTACCTGGGGACAAATGGCAAGATTGGCCAAAGGCAGCATGGTTTCCTGAAAGGAAAATCCTGCCTGACAAACCTACTACAATTCTTTGAGGAAAGTGCAAGCAGGGTAGACAAAGAAGATGCAGTAGATGTGATGTACTTGGATTTTCAGAGGGCCTTTGACAAAGTGCTGCACAAGAGGCTTCTTAGGAAGATACTAGTCCATGGAATTACAGGGAAATTACTAGCATGGGTGGAGCATTGGCTGGTCGGCAGGAAACAGAGAGTGGGAATAAAGGGAACGTATTCTGTCTAGCTGCCAGTTACCAGATGAGTTCCACTGGGGTCGGTGTTAGGACCGCTGTTTTTCACAATGTATGTCTATGATTTGGACTGTGGTATTAATGGGTTTGTGGCTAAATTTGCCGATGATACAAAGATAGGTGGAGGAGCGTGTAGTGTTGTGGAAGCAGAGAGCCTATAGAGAGACTTAGATCTTTTAAGGTAATAGGCAAAATAGTGGCAAATGAAATAGAATGTTGGAAACTGTATGCTCATGTATTTTGGTGGAAGAAATAAACGTCAGACTATTATTTCGATGGGGAGAGAATACAAAATGCAGGGAGGCAAAGGAACCTGGGAGTCCTTGTGCGAGATACCTTATAAGTTAACCTCCAGGTTCAGTCGGCTGTGAAGAAGACGAATGAAATGTTTTCATTCATTTCTTGAGGTATAAAATATTAGAGCATGGATGTGATGCTGAGGCTCTATAAGGCACTCGTGAGACTACACTTGGAGTATTGATTGCAGTTTTGGGCTCCTTATTTTAGAAAGGATATACTTATATTGGAGAGGGTTCAGAGAAGATTCACGAGCATGATTTGAGGAATGAAAGGGCTACCTGATGAGGAACGTCTGGCAGCTCTTAGGCTGTATTCCCTGGAGTTTAGGGGAATGAGGGGAGATCTCATAGCAACATTACGAATGTTAAAAGGCCTGAACAGATTACATATGGCAAAGTTATTTCCCATGGTCTGGGATTCCACGATAAGAGGGCACGACTTCAGGATTGAAGAACGTTATTTTAGAACTGAGATGCGGAGAAATCACTTTAGTCAGAGGGTGGTAAATGTGTGGAATTTGTTGCTATGAGCGGCTGTGGAGGCCAGGTCACTGGGTGTACTTAAGGCAGAGATAGATAGGTTCCTGATTAACCAGGGCATCAAAGAGTATGGGGTGAAGGCAGGGGAGTGGGAATGACTGGAAGAATTGGAACAGCCTATGATTCAATGGCGGAGCAGACTCGATGGGTCGAATAGGTATTTCTGCTCCAATATCTTATGATCTTATGGCATTATGAGGAACAACATAGAAAGTTGGAGTGTTTGCTGCAAGGGAACACACTCTCAGGATCCGGCAACGACAGGTCCCTCCACCGGAGTCAGAATGGAGAAGACAACCATCTGAAGGAGTGAAAATCAGATTTTCTTTCTTTTTTTTTTTTTTTTTACTGCGAAGAGTGAAATCGTTCCCCTACAGCCACCCAACCCCAGAACAGCGCTCATCCGAAATCACTCTTTAAAATTCCCTCTGATCCTACAAGTCATCAATTTTAGAACTGGGAGTCCATTGAAGCTCTCATCAGAGGGAAAACAATGGCAGCATCCATTTAATCAGAAAAGCAGTTAACATCCCAAACTGGTCTGTTCAACCCCAAAGCTGCATATGGAACCCCCTCTGTTCACATCTGCACGCCCTCAGTGCAAACACAGCTGCAGTTATCCAGTGTAAGTTCCAACTCAATAATCCTGGGCAGTCCATCAGGAGACAGTGTTAGTGAGGCTGAGATGGAGGACAAAATACTCAACTCTGTCCACAGAAGCTGAAATTCATGTGTGCCGGTGTTGTGTGATGGAGACCGTGGAAGGGTAATAGATGGGAATTAGGACAGAGAAACCGATGGTTGTGGGATTGCGGCAGGGCGAGTGCAAAGCACTGAAAATATCTGAAACAAAATTGCGGTTAATTACATTGTGTTCGGCTGGATCAGCTGCTCGCTACATCCGTAAACGCATTGTGTCTGTGAAAATGGAGCCCGAGGCAGTACATGGGCACAAGCGATTGTAAGGCTGCATAATCGCAGACTGCGTTGGATCACTCAACGCCAAATTTACGAGGAGAGGGCAAAGGAAAGGCAGATATTGCACAAGTTACTAATATTACAGTACCCATGCTTTATTTGAACTGGGTCAGTCTCTCTCATTGCCAAGTTCAAGTTCTAAAGATACAAATTTATGTATGGCTCCAGTGATAGATGTTTCAGGAAGTTTACAATCTGCTCAAGTCTCTGTCACCACTGTTAATGCTTTTCCAGTCCACATTCAGACAATAACGCCCCTCAGTTGCCATACACTATGGATATGGTACATAGAACATAGAACATTGACATTCAGCACATTAGAAGCCCTCCGGCCCACAGTGCTGTGCCGACTATGTAACCTACTATTGAAACTGCCGAGAATTTCCGCAGCGCATAGACCTCTATTTTTCTCAGCTCCATGTGCCTATCCAAGTAGCTCTTATCAGTACGTCTGGTATCAGCTTCCACCACCGCCACTGGCAAATGCATTCCACACACCCACCACTTCCTAATTAAAACCAAAAAAAAATCTTACCCATGACATCCCCTCGGTAACTATTTCCAAGCACCTAAAATCTATGCCCCTCGTGTTACCATTTCAGCCCCGGGAAAAAGCCTCCGGCTATCCACACGATCAATGCCCCTTATCCTTTTATACATCTCTATCAGGTCACCGCTCATCCTCCATCGCTCCAAGGAG
This sequence comes from Mobula hypostoma, assembly GCF_963921235.1. NCBI lineage: Eukaryota > Metazoa > Chordata > Chondrichthyes > Myliobatiformes > Myliobatidae > Mobula > Mobula hypostoma. The sequence continues at coordinate 4,532 of NW_026948252.1, read as the reverse complement.
AAAACGCCAAGTACATGCAACCTACTGTCATAATGTCCACCCTCCAATCCAGGCAACATCCTTGTCAATCTCCTCTGCATTCCCTCTATAATATCCACATCTTTCATGTAGTGAGGTGACCAGAACTGAACAGAGTAGTCCGTGGTGTCTGACCAAACTTTGAAATAACTGTAACATTATCGCACAGCTCCTGAACTCAGTCCCAGGACTGATGGATGCCAACACACCATACGCATTCTTAACAACACTGTCAACCTGCGCAGCGGCTTCGAGTGTCCAATTGACACTGGCCTCAAGGTCTCTCAGATTCTCCACACTGTCATGAGTCTTACGATTTACATGTACATTATATTCTGTCTTCAAATTGGACCTACCGAAATGAACCACTTCAGGCCTATGTGGGTGGAAGTCCATCTGCCACTTCTCAACCCAGTTCTGTATCCTATCAATGTTCCGCTGTAACTTCTCACAACCCTCCAGACTATCCACAACATCACCAACATTTGCGCCATCAGCAACCTTACGAACCCACCCTTCAACCTCTGCAGCCAGGTCATTAACAAACTCAGAGGGTGGGGGACAAGAACGGTTTTCTGTGGAGCACCTTGGGGCTCCAGCCTCCACGCAGTATACGAAGTATCTACGACCACCCTTTTCCTTCTCTGGGCAAGCCAATTGTGGATCCACAAAAGGTCTCCTTGGATCCCATGCCTCATTACTTTCTGAACGGGGAACCCTTGCATGGGGAACCTTATCCAATGCCTTATTCAGATCCATATCCACTATCATCACTACTCTACCTTCACCAATGTGTTTTGTTGCATCCTCAAAGAATTCAATCAGGTACGTAAGGCACGACCTGCCCTTGCAAAGCCATGCTGACTATCCTTAATCAGATTATGTCTCTCCAAATGCTCATAAATCCTGCCTCTCACAATCTTCTCCAACAACTTGCCCAACTCTGATATTGATGATGCAGACATCATCACCAGAGGCTCAACAATCTCTTCCCTCTCTTTCCACATCAGCCTGGGGTATATCTCATGCGGTCCAGTGACTTAAATCGAACTGAATGCTTCTCACAGCTCCAGCACATCCTCTTTTTTAACGTCTACATACTCAAGCTTTTCAGTCCACTATAAGTCATCCTCAGAGTTGCCAAGGTCATTTTCCCCGGTGAATACTGATGCAAAGTATTCATTAAGTACCTCCGCTACCTCCTATGACTCCATGCACACGTTCCCAATATCGCACCTGATTAGCCTATTCCCACATGGCTCATCCTCTTGCTTTTCACCTACTTGTAGAATGCTTTGGGGCTTCGCTTAATCCTGCTCACCAAGGCCTTCTCATGGCCCCTTCTGGCTCTCTTAATTCCATTCTTAAAATGCTTTCTCGCAAACTTGTAATTTTCAAGCGCTCTACCGGTACCTAGTTTCTTGAACCTTTCGTAAGTGTTTCTTTTCTTCCTAACTAGATTTCCTACATCCTCTATACAACATATTTTTTTTTACCTCTACCATCCTTTCCCTTCTTCAATGGGACATACCTATGCAGAACTCGATGAAAATGTTCCCTGAAGATTTGCCAAATTTCTGCTGTGCATTTCCCAGAGAACATTTTCTCCGAATTTATGTTGTCAAGTTCCTACCTAATAACATCATATTCCCCCCCCGCCCACCACCACCCAAATTAAATGCTTTCCCAAATTGTCTGCATATGTCCCTCTCCAGCGCTCTGGTGAAGGAGATAGAGTTGTGGTCACTACCTCCAAAATGGCCTTCCACCGAGAGATCTGTCACCTGACCGGGTTCGTTTTCCAATACCAGTTCAAGCACAGACTCTCCTGTAGATGCCTTATTTACATATTGTGCCAGAAACCTTCCTGAACACACCTAACAAACTCCGCCCCATCTAAACCCCTTGTGCTAAGGAGACGACCATCAATATTAGGAAAGTTAAAATCTCCCATCACAACAGCCATACTATCATTGCGCTGTTCCAGAATCTGCCTCCCTGTGTGCTCCTCGATATCCCTGTTACAATTGGGATAGTAGTTATTGGGACAGTAGAGTTATTGCCCCTTTCCTGTTTCTGACTTCCATCCACACAGACTCGGTGGACCATCCCTCCATGTCTTCCTCCTTTTCTTCAATCGTGGCATTATCACTAATTAACTATGCCACACCCCTACCTCTTTTGCCTCCCTCTCTGTTCTTTTTGAAACATCTAAAGCCTGGCACATTCAGCATCCATTCTTGCTCCTGAGACATCCCAGTCTCTGTAATAGCCATAACGTCATACTTCCACGTATTATTCCACGCTCTTTTAATCGGCCTTGTTTATGATACTCCTTGCATTGAAATAGACAGATTCAAACCATCAGGCTGAGTGCATCTTTGTCCTAACGTCTGCCTATCCTTTCCTCACAAACTCCCTACAAGCTGCCTGTACTTTGCGTTCCAACCACCCCATCCATTGCCTCTTCACTTCGGTTCCCACCTCCCTGCACATCCAATTTAAACCCTCCCCCAAAAGAATTAGCAAACCTGCCCGCCATTATATTGGTCCCCCTCGTATTCAAGATGGAACCCGTCTCTTTTTCTACAGGTCACGCTTGCCCCAGAAGAGAGTACCAATGATCTAAAAATCTGAATCCCTGGAATGAGTATAATCTCCGCTCCGTCTTTCCCCACCTCTCACTTCCCCCTCTCCTCTGCGTCTCTCCCCACCCACTCCCATCCCCCTTCTCCACTCCTTCTCTCCCCATCCTTCCCTTCACCCCGTCCTCTCCGTCTCTCTCCACCCCTCCCATCCCCCTCTCCACTCCTTCTCTCCCCATCCTTCCCTTCCCCCCCGTCCTCTCCGTCTCTGCAGCACCCCTCCCTTCTCCATCTCCTCTCCGTCTCTCCCCTGCCCTCCCTTCCTCCTCTACTCTCGTCTCTCCCCAACCCTCCCTTCCCTCTCCACTCTCTCTATCCCATCTCCTCACCTCCCCTCCCCTCTCTTCGCCTCTCTGCACCCCCCCGCTCAACCCCCTCTGCCGCCCTCTGTACCCCTGTCCCCCTCCATCTTCCCACTCCCTCTCTCTCTCGACTCCCTCTCTCCCTCTCCCCCCTTTCTCTCTCTCTCCCCACTCTCTCTCTCTGTCTCATCCTTGTCTCCCACCTCCATTTCACACACCCCCACCAGCGGATTTCTGACCCATCCTATCTCTCACCCCCTCTCCACGTACTATATTTATCTTGAACAGTGTTTAATGACCTGGCGCACACAATCTTTAGGTTCCAGAGAGACTGTTGCTGCCGAATATGGGGTCTGCAATTGATTTTCCCCAGTTTTCTTCACAGATCCGAGCTCAGTGATCGCCGAACTCCTGGCGAGCTGGAATGATTCCCTAGCTGCTGCAGCTGACGGATTTCTACCTGGACAGGCTGGAGCAGGCGATAGAAAGAGGGGTGCACGGAGTGAGCCTGGCGTTAACAGCTGAGAATCAGTTCAGTGGAGCGGAACATCAGGTGAGTGGGAGGGACAATGAGGTTGAATTTTCACACATTACAGGACCGATGGGTGTCGGAACTCTGACTCGTCGGATATTAAATTAGATAAAGGAACAACTGGGAAATAAATGCTGTACATACAATCACAAAAATGTGAATCTGAACCAGTGATAGAAAGGGTTGAGAAGACTGATGAGTGGCTGCTCAGTGTTCAGAGTGAGTTGAGCAAGTAACAGTTCTGTAGGCTCACAGTATAAAATGGAAATACGGCGGGAGGTTTCGGTTTGGGAAGGCTGTACAGCGTGAAGGCAGGATGTTAGTGAGAAGCGGGACATCATCAGTGGGTGCTACAGGAGTTCGACTGTGTTCTGTTCTTGGCGGAGATGATTGTGTTACAATCTGTAGCAGCAAACAGTGTGGATCGGAGAATACTGTCATATTGTAATGTTTAATCACTGACTAAACCTCCGCTGAAAAAGGCAATGGAAAGGCACCAGGTGTCAGCTGGTAATCCGCTGTCATGTTGGACACTGGCGGACAGAGCAGATGATTCACATGATCTTTTCTGATACTTTTTTTTCTGAAACTGCTCACTCTGTTATAAAAATTCCTCCTGACTTATTTCTTCATCTGTGATCCTATTTTCTGATTTTTGCTTTACACCGACAAATCCGGTGAGGAATTATTTATGGATTTGAAAGCTACGTCAATGAAGCCCTCACGCACAATCCAGGATTTCATTGACTGGTGGACCAGGTCCACGGCGAATGTCCCTCTGTGTGCTCTGGACTCAGAATGTACAGTCCATGTCTCGACAGGATCAGCACCTGTCCGGGTGACTGCTCAGTGTGATCCCGTATCAGAGCACATCATTTACTTCTCATTGTCTGTGTGAATCTGTCAGTCCCCAATATATTCACTGTTATTCTTCACAGACAATCTCTGATCTCGCTGATAATGGAAAGAGGGCGGACAGTTCTAAACTCCTCCTGAACCTGGTGATGGAGAAAGGCTCCCGCGCCCAGAGGGTGA